>NC_135864.1:24036857-24109357 GCF_031162955.1 Sander vitreus | reverse complement strand
CAGCCTGTCTGGAGCCTCTCTCCGTCCATCTGTGTCAGCGAGAGTGGGCACTAACATTACTCACAGGAACAGTTAGTAAACTTTTTTGGTCACCAGCCAACCTAGCTAGTATATTTTTTTCAAAGTTATCAGCCAATCAGATTTTCCACTAGCCAATTTTTTTTATTTTTTTTTATTTGGGTTGATGGCAGATATACATTCAAATGTTAAAAATTAAAAAAAATGACTTTCAAAACATTCATCATTCATGTGAACAGAAGATAAAGTCCAAATTTACAATGTCACCTGCCAAAGTCAATTTTTACCCGCATTTGGCGGGTTGGCAGATGTTCATTTAAAGCCCTGTCTATAATAGTCTCCTGGTAGCCTGCTGGCGTGTTGCTGCACACCAGACTGATCAATACAATCAAAGTCAGACAGCTGCATCAACACTCACTGACATTCGCCAGCTAATTGTTGGCCTGGTTGTCACGTCATGTTGACCTCTTCGAAGTCAAAGTTGTGACCGGTTTGGTTTGTGCCTGGCTGTGTGGTGTCACTTGACCAAAACCTCTCACAGCATCCACTAGAAGAGGTCAAAGGTCGTGGAGCAGGAGTGAGTGGACGACCAGAGAAAGATCAAGGAGGACATTGACATCTGACACCAGAGACAGAAGTTACCATCTCCCCATGTAACCTCTGTCTCAACAACTGAGCCATTAACTGATAAAGATAAGAAAATGTGGTTGAAAGCAAGTAAGTTCATTAAGATTATTCAAATGTTCAATAAATACTGTTTCCCACTGCATTTATGCATACCGTCATGTTAGCTCCCGCTCATAGGTTCATGTTTTAGTTTACAGACTGTAATGGACAGAGCATGTGTGACGTCACCCATTGGTTTGTGGAGATCTGCTGTGAGTCGTCGAGTTTGCTGTTACGGGCGCAGCCATCCTGGTTGCGGATGATTTTAGAAGGGAGGAGCCCTTACACTCTACGTTACATTACACACTTTAACTGGCAATCACATCATAGCCACGCCCTAAAACACCCCCTGCTTTATCGCCGATTTTAAAATCAACGGGACCATAATTCAAAAAATGGACATCATTCTGTGTTGCAGAAGACTTAAAACTAGCGATTGAGACCATAAACTCATTATGAAAATGTTTACTGAGGGAATAAATTAAGTGAGAAGTGGGTTTCTTTCTCATAGACTTCTACAGAAACTGTTACAGTCTATGTTTTAGTTTCATGTTTATTTCTCGCTTCTTTTTTTTTGCCACTTCCTGTTTTATTTTGATTCTCACCGTCTTGTCTCATTTCCGGTCACTTCACTTCCTGGTCTTTGTCTGCCTTCCCATCATGTTTGATAACTGCTCCTCCCCTGATGTGCAGCACCTGTGTCCAATTGTTTCCCCCTGTGTCCGTGTATAAATTCCTGCCCTTTTCCTCAGTCCTGTGCCAGTTTGTCTTATGTCTATCATCCACTAGAAGACTCTGAACAGACTACAGTCTGACACCATCTCACATCTAACTTTAAAGACTGTCATAATATGTAAACACTGGGGATCTTGCAGGGTCACACATTGCAAGACTACAACTAGATTCGTTTTGAAAAATTAAACCAAGCTAGCTAGCTACAGCTAGCGTTAGCTGGTAACTTAAGGGAAAGTCTGCAGATTTTCTGTTCTGCCGTACATACAGATGATGACCTCCTTACACCAAACGATGGAGACAATGGGAACGCCCCGACTCTAGCAAGACTCTCAGGATTTCATTCCCATATTGTAAATTAGTCTGGAAAGTCGTTTGGTGTAAGGTCGGCATTACCATGTGTGTCAGCGGTCCAGCCTTTTTTTTTTCCCCAGTGTGCATCTTGTGAGTTTTAGGACCCTGCATGGTCTTTTGGTTTTGGATCCCTGCCTCCGTGTTTTGGTACTTTCGCCGGTGTTTGTTGACAGTTTGTGAATAAACTGTTGGACTTTGACACAAGTCGAGCATTCGTGAGTCCATTACCCTGTCTGAGCTGTCTGTCACATACAGTACATTTAGAGGCTGGGGCTGTGTGAGCACTTCAGATATCTACAGACATTAGAACTGTATGACAGTCTATTATAATTGGCCAATGCTCAAACTGGTAATTTCTATTCATAGCATTCATTTGACATTCATCCTTAACATATATTCTACACTTATACACACACGATTGAAGATATTTCTCAATTACGCTTTAGATTTTCTTATTTTTTACATTCTAATGGCTTACGGTTACTCAAAACAGTGCAAGCAAAGAAAACCAGATTGAATCACATGTTGCTGTCATCAAAAGTTTACGAAATGAACTTGCTGTTTCCACATTTTTCACATAAACAAGAAAACAAAAAAACTCCAGAATCCTGTTTCCCATGTCTTACTTTCTCAGTTTGCTGAATAAAAAGACATCCGGTTATTACACTCTGGCAGACAGAAACACAGGCCTATGATGTAAATAATTACCTGTACAAGCCACACATAATGTTGGAATAATAAAGAAGTGCTTTATCTCTCTCATCCCTCTTCAAGTCAGCACTGGCGCTGTCTGCTGTATAAATTTGTCTGACACGTCACACCCTGAGAAAAGCGCATTGCATGATAATAACGCCAAATTCAAAAGATTTCCTCTGCCTGATATGTTCAAAGCCGCATCACATATTTCAGCAGGTGATGGGCTTCTCTACTCGTTCTCTTTCTGTGGAACGGGGCGACGAGCTCGGATGAATAAGACAGTGTATCAGACACTGTTTGTCTTTTGTTGAAATGAAAGGCTCACAGAACAAGGATTCTCTACTTTATTATTTCCACAATGGAGAGACAGAGTGTCTTTATGTAGTGGCGGAACAATGGAGGCTTTTCATGTGATGCGCGGCAGAGGCACCGCTTTTCATGTTTCCCCATGTAACGAGGCTGCGTTTACCTTGCAAATAGGTTACGGCAGCTTTCTTGTCCTTTACGTCTTCTGCTTTCAGTTCATCAACACGTCCACAGACTTTCTGTGTGTGTGTGTGTGTGTGTGTGTGTGTGTGTGTGTGTGTGTTTGTGTGTGTGTGTGTGTGTGTGTGTGTGTGTGTGTGCCCGCTCCTGTGTGCATGTATTCTATCTCTGTTAGTAGTGCATTTGTGTGTGTGTGTGTGTGTGTGCGTGTGTGTGCGTGTGTGTGCGTGTGTGTGTGTGTCTGGGTGTGTGTGTGTGCTGAGCCGAACCTCTTTCTAGCTGCCAGAACACTTGGCCTCGCTCTCAAAGCGAGCCACCATATGTCGATTGGTCTTGGGACTGCGGGGAGAGAAAGACATCGGCATCCGGGAAGAAAATAAAAAATAACTGTGAAAATCGGGTAATTGCTCCGCCGTTTATGCATTAATTTTCCTTTCAATGACAATAAGTTGACCCAGCTGAAACCAGCACAAGCCATTTTGCCAGCGTCGTGCAGAAATAAACTTTGCATCTGACAGGGAGATAGATGCCCTCAGCTTGGCTTCACACAGAGATGAAGGAAACAGGAGGGAAGCGTTTAGTGGGCTTCATATTATCGTGTTCAGAGACACCAGCATGTGTGTTTGTGTACAGCACAGTATGGATATGAAGTAATGAGGCATGTGTGTGGGAGAGGCTCCACCAGTGTGTGATGATGTTGTGGTCCACAAAAGACCCTCAGCAAGACAACCACACTGATGATCCAGCCCAGTCTCACGGCAGTTCGTGAAATGGTCACGTTATTGAATCTATTGGATCGTGAACAAGACGCGATTATGTAGTTTTTTTCGTGTGGTGATTACGAATTTTAATTTTATGTATTTAAATGGGAAGCATATTTCGTGATCACAGCAAGAGAACGGTAGGGAGTAGTATGAAAAGCAGAAAATCCGCGTAGGGAGGTTGGTCGGGGTGGTGGATGGGTCAAATAAACGAGAAAATCGTGACTTGTACACGAATCAATAAATAAAAATAACGTGACTATTTACGAACTGGCGTAAGACCGGGTTGGATGATCAGACGTCACAGACCCAGACTGTTTGCACTCCTTGAGTTGTTTTCTATCCTCCACCTCGAGCTTTTATTCTACTGTCCCTTAGATTTTCTTTTTTCTTTTTTTTTCTTTTTTTACCATTTTTGCTTTTCTTTTTAAGACTTAAGGCCTATAGTGTTTGACTTCATAGTGTGTTGGAAATCATTTCCAAATGGATAATACATCATTTGCTCATGCTTCATTGGAAGAATCATTTCTCTGAATCCACATCATCGGACATGACCGAAAGCTCCCCGACAGCTGATAAATGGACCTAGATTGAGTTTGCTCAACAATGATCTTCAGCTTTTAGCCCTTGTGTTGTCCATGTGTCAAATTTGACCCGTTTTCAAATTTTTTTTATATCAGAAATATGGGTTTCTTACAACCAAATTGCCCCCAATTTCCCCCAAAAAAACTTGAATGCATGGATGTATGTTGTATGGAACTCATACGACATTCTTCGCAGGTAAAATTAATGGTTACCTTCACTGAAGTTTGGGCGTTTCATTCAATTTCATAGCATTTGAATTTTTTTTTAAATGGTTTTAAAACAGTGTCCTGACTAAACTTTGACATAAACCAGTCTGTGATCCACTCAACATCCTCTGACCTTAACTATTAGTCAAAATAATTCATATTCTTTTACTCAAATTAGGTATGTCATTTAAATTAGGTTTATTGACCAATAAAAAAAAAAAGCGTTAAAAGAAATGACAAAAACTTTATAAAAAGCGTCAAAAACGTCAAACAAAACCAACATGGGTGAGAAGTCATTAAAGTGCACAGAAAATGAGCAAGTCGTTGACAACAAGTCTGTCGTGTGACCAAAAGCTCCAGGACATCTACTACAAAGAATATTGCTTAATTCGGTTTTATAGTTTGTACTATTATATACATGATATTCTGTGTTTTATAGTTTTATGTAATTGAAGAATGTATTAACTGATAATGCATATGCTCATAGGTGGGTATGAAACTGAAAATGAAACTACTAATGAATACATATTATATATGACTACAACCAAGTTATGCTGTGTTATTAAGTATTCTCTCATTCATTATTTAAACCTCATAAACCAGTTACGGGTGCTTTTATAAAAAAAAGTTATTGTTTAAAAACCCTATTATAGTGTCATAAAGCAGTCAGTAAATTGTTATGGTACAGATTTTAAATACTGGGGATACATAGTACTACAATTCCAACACATTCTCTCTCCCAGAGCGTAAGTGATGCTAGGTCAGGTGCCTTTGGCGTTTGTTATTTTGCAAAAAGTCTCCTTTAGCCTCCTCAGTCAGACGCAGGGGGCTTTCAAGTAATTTGCGCTTGGTCAGGACTCTTGGCGTCACTTTTTGACGCTCTGGGCTGGGACCCATATGGAGCCATTTTTCAACGTGCAGGGTAAAAACACTTGGGGTTAGGAAAAGATTGTGGGTGCTGTTAAAAAAGGTACGTTTAACTGACATGCGATACAAGAACGGAACAGTTAAGGTTTAGAAAAGATGGTGGTTTGGGTTATAAAATGTACGTTTCAGGGACATGTGGGACAAGAACGGGACACCAACCCTGGTCTCCTGGGTGAAAGTCCTGTGTTGTTTGATTTTCGGCCTTTCATACTATTTGTTCATGCTAGGACAACCCATTCTCCCTCCCAACTCGTAAAAGACAGATGCGTGGGCAGTGCCTCTCAGCGTCACATACCGATGCAAAAAAGCACACTTCAGCGTGTGTATGGAACTCACCAGGCAGAGCAGCCGCTCCGTGGCGCTGTAAGATGACATAGTATTAAGAGAGACAACGGTAGAGAGTAGTATGAAAGTCCAAAATTCCGCGTAGGGAGGCAGGTTGGGTTGGTGGATGGGTCAAACAACACAGGACTTTCACACAGGAGACCGGGGTTCATGTTCATGTCAGTTAAACATACCCGACCCAAAGCATCCAAAGTGACGCGAATAGTCCTGGCCAAGCGCGTTCAGATAAATTGCGTTTATATATGAAGCTAAAGGAGACTTTTAGCATCAATAACAACGCCCAAGGTACATGGCCAAGCATCTGTATTTTACGCGATGGGAGTGAGAATGTGTTGGCTAGGACAGTTTATGTTTGACTGTATGTCCACAGGTATGTCAACAACTGGTGTTCATTCAGTCTCTTGTTCAGCTTTCTTACTGTCTATTTCATGTAGTGTCCCCCACAGCTGTCACATGTGATGTGGTGATGATTTCATTCTATAACCCCACCCACTATCTTTACTGTGAACCAGCAGAGATCCTAAAGTGTTGAATGAATATTGGATTAGCACAGCCATGGAGTCATTTTTCACCTAACAATGTTCACATTTTGGCAAATCAGCTATTAAAGCTAATAATCATACTATTAAAAGTCATGTCACATTAGCTTATAGCAGTCCCTGTTTGCAGTGTAACCATGAATGTCACCAGGATTACGAATTATGAAATAGCTGAACAAGAACTGTTGTCTGTATGAAATACAGGTTAAAATCAACGGAATTAGAATATAAATAAGGACATTTATGATCCCAGATGGATGCAGATGCAACTTTTTACTACCCGCTGCTAGAGGCATAATTGAGTAATTCTGCGAGACATTTGAGAAGTTAAGGAGGAGGAATCCAGGCCGAGCATCTAGCATCATCAACATATGCAACACACTCTCTTCTTGTCCCCATTTAGACTCGGTACAAACGCACTGTCAGGGTGATCGATAACAGCTGCCACGGAGCAGGCCCCTTTTGTTTCCACATGGAGAATTGCCCTAACTACCAATTTTAATATGTAAACGTCAGCAAGGATGGATTTTTAATCCAGAGCTAGCGGGGTGGTGGTGGATCAGAGCGGAGGGAGGTCCTGGCATCAATCATGTCACAGAGTTGGAACGGAGCAGGCGTGACAAATGACCAGGCCCACCATCAGCTTTGGGCTTGAATCTCCCTTTACAGAATGAGAGGAGCCAGTCATTTATATACTGTGGCCCAGCATGGAAGGGGACAGGCCGTGCATACGCATCCCTCTTGTTATGAATGCTGTTGCAGTCGGGGATTCTTGTATCAGTGTTCGTGAATCATTTTCGCTGAGCTGTATCGAGGCTTCAGGATTGTGACACACGCAGCTCAGTCTGTAACTTACATCAGCGTGCTAGCGCTAGCTTATTTGCTGAGGCCACCAATAAATGCATTGATGCTGCATCTATTTTTAAGCTACTCTTTCTGCTGCTACTGCAAGATAATGTCTTCTCTCTTTGAAAGGGAGGGACAAACACAAATCTGAACGGAAAGCTCTTTCAGAAGCAGTGATTTACAGGCGAGGGAGGTATTTTTTCCGTCCGACTCTTATCAGTGCCTTTAAAATGCTCCCTGCATGGAAACGGAAAATGTTACCCCCATTATGAAGGATTACACAAAGGACGGCTGACTGCACACAGGCGGTGCTCTGATATTCAACAGCATGGTGGTGAGCACAAGGTATTGTCTGTAAGGTGAATGAGCATATTCATGTAGTGTAATGATCAGAAATACCAAGATGATTATTATGGAGCCAGTGGGAGTCAAGAGGATTTTTTACTTTAAGGTATCTTGTTTGTGACCACTTGTAGCGCTGGCAATGTTTATATGAGTTGATCACCATTTTGACCAAGTGGGGCTGAAAAGTAAAGCCAATGCTGAAGTGCCTTAAACCTGCATTCAACAGTCTATTCCAACAGATGCTTTACGAACGCATCCATAGATTGCACTTGACTGTTATGTTCTTGTCCTTATTTTTAAGATTATTTTTTGGTTACATTAGTACAGCTTAGATATGAAAGGGGAGAGAGAGAGAGAGAGCGAGAGAGAGGGAAGACATGCAGGAAATTGCAGCAGGTCGGATTTGAACACTGGGCCTCTGCGTCGAGGAATAAACCTCTACATATGGGCACGTGCTCTACCAACTAGGTTACCCAGGTGCCCATGTTCTTGTCCTTTTCTTTGCTAAACTGAAAGTAATGGGAGGATACTCATTTCGAAAACGTAGAGTTTGACTCTGCAGCCTGTCAGCCATCCAATTCCAGCAACAGGATTATTTCGGTAACACTTTACTTCAATTCAATTCAATTTTATTTTATTTATAATATCAAATTATAACAAGAGTTATCTTGAGACACTTTACAGATAGAGTAGGTCTAGACCACACTTATGAAGTCCCAACAATTCTAGTAATTCCCCCAAGAGCAAGCATAGTGCGAAAACTCCCTTTTAGGAAGAAACCTCGGCAGACCGATGCTCTTGGTAGGCGGTGTCTGACGGTGCCAGTTGGGGATGTGATGAACAGTGGCAATAATAGTCACAATAAAGATAATGGAACAGTGACTAGAAAATGGTAGTTGTAGTAGTTCATGTCATAGCAGGGCACTGCAGGGTGTTACAGTATGTAGCGTGGCACAGCAGGGCATGGCTGGACGTAGCAGGTTCAGCAGGACGCAGCAGGGCACCGCAGAGCGTAGCCGGGTGTAGTGAAGCAGGAGCTCGGCGACGGCTGCAACCAAGATCTTGTTGCCATCCAAATCCAAGGAAATATGCTGAGAAAAAGATACATAAACTCTGGGGAGTAAACTCACCAGAGCTAGGTTAGTAACCAAAATCTAAAATCTAAAAGCTGGATCTCCTCACTCCCTAACTATTTGCTTTATCAAAGAGGAGGGTTTTCAGTTTAGTCTTAAAGGTGGTGACAGTGTCTTCCCCCCCGAACCCAGACTGGGAGCTGGTTCGTAGCGTAGTGCTCTAGTGGGACAATAAGGTACTAAGAGCTCTTCTAAATATGATGGTGCTAGACCATTTAGAGCTTTGTAGGTCAGGAGAAGGATTTTGAATTCAATCCTGGATTTTACAGGAAGCCAATGCAGAGAAGCTAATGCAGAAGAAATATGATCTCTTTTCTTAGTTCTTGTCAGAACACGTGCTGCAGCATTCTGGATTAGCTGAAGAGTCTTAAGGGACTTATTTGGGCAACCTGATAGTAAGGAATTACAGTAGTCCAGCCTGGAAGTAACAAATCGTTTTGAGACAGAACGTTCCTAATTTTGGCAATGTTACGAAGAGGAAAAAAGGCTGTTCTTGAGGTTTGTTTTAGATGGGCGTTAAAGGATACATCCGGATCAAAAATAACTCCTAGATTTCTGACAGTAGTGCTGGAGGCCAGGGCAATACCATCCAGGGTAGCTATATCTTTAGATAATGAGGTTCGGAGATGTTTAGGGCCCAGCACAATAACATCCGTTTTGTTTGAGTTTAAAATCAGAAAATTGTAGGTCATCCAGGATTTTATATCTTTAATGCATGCTTGAAGTTTAGCTAACTGACTGGTTTCATCTGGCTTGATTGACAAGTATAACTGGGTGTCATCCGCATAACAGTGAAAGTTAATTGAGTGTTTCCTAATAATACTGCCAAGAGGAAGCGTATATAAGGAGAATAGAATTGGTCCAAGCACTGAGCCTTGTGGAATGCCATCGCTAACTTTAGTGTACTTGGAGGATTTATCCTTAATATTAACAAATTGAGATCGATCAGAGAAATTTAACCAACTTAAACCAGCTTAGTGTGATTCCTTTAATGCCAACTAAATGTTCCAATCTCTGTAACAGGATGGTATGGTTAATAGTGTTGAATGCAGCACTAAGATCTAATAAGATAAGCATGGAGACAAGACCTTTGTCGGCAGCAGTTAGAAGGTCGTTAGTAATTTTAACCAGTGCCATCTCTGTGCTATGATGCTTTCTAAATCCTGATGACGTTTATGACTTCTGTCATTAAGAGTCATTCGGTTTTTGTCATGGCAAGTTGACATTAATTGAGTTGTCTTGATTATGACAATTTTACATTAATCAAAGTGACATTACCAGAGGATGTCTTTGTCATGACAACTTGACATAATGTCATCCTGTTTAATGTCAAGTTGTCTTAATAAGGACACTCCACGAGTGAATAGGTTGGTCAACAGAACTTCAAACCATACTGGACATTTAGTTTTGTGTGGTCTAACTAATAGAGCTCCTACCTGATGTCATCACTGGTCTCATCTCTACCTGATGTCATGAGACCTCCGCCAGCTGAGTCGGCTACTTCCGTTTAGCGCTTTGCTAACTAAATGATTTAATAGTGCTGCTCTTCTAGACTTTCCAAAGTTTATCAGACCAAATCGATCAAATTATGATAGTGAAACGAGTCATTTTGCGGGGGTTGTGACGCTCAAAAAAACCTGGGGGCCTGATGTAAACACATACTGTACCTCAGTACACGTAGAGCACTGGCCTAGACTCTTGGGTGTTAGGGAGTAAAATACATGCCTGTACAGGAGACCAGAAACCTCAATAGTGTTATAAACCTGGTTAAAGTTGTAGAACATCTTTACCCTGGTGTCAATAAAAAAGGTAAGAGGGAGCTGAGAGAGGAGATTAGAAATCTGACAGGCGTTAGCCAGAGGGTGCAAGGGGGGCTGCACCGTCCAGACCCCAACTTCCCATAGGTACGAATAACACTATATGACATATCCAACATATTTAGTTACAACCCCCTAACCCTGTAAATAAAGGAAACAGAGAAGAAGGTTGAAGAGGTATTTAAGACGTACTGAGGGATTTGAAAAGTTTGGCTTAGTTTGTAAAATCTTATTGTGCATAATACTCTTCATGACAAATAGAGAGGCAGAGAGAAAGACATGGCCTATGAAAAATGAAGTATTTCTGTCTGAAATAGTGATGAAAGCAGCCATAATAGTTGGAATTGATTACAAAGAGCGGCTGGAGAGCGGCTGGTGCTCTGTTAAACAGTGAGAGCAGAAACATGTGAACTCTCTGAATTGTCTTAAGGCGCCTGAAGGCTGGCTGGCTCAAACAGAGATGTTGTGATTGTTAGGAAATCACATCTGAAAAGTTGGAAAGCAACTCAGTGGTTATTCCTGCTTTTTCAGCCAAACAGTAGCTTTCTTTCTACAAAGGCTGGTGAATGAGGAAACACTCTGGAAATGTTTCACATTCTGTTTAGCAGTAGTTTGTGCAATAATCAGATATGCAGTGTATTAGACAAAAAAGAAATTTTACACCCGTAATGCAGTATAAAATTATGTAACGATAATGCACAATAAACATACTAATGGATTCATTAAAGGGTTGCTCCAGCAAAGTTGGGAACTAAAATGAATAGTTAAAATGTGTGCAGCACACATCTTGACTTTTAGTCCCTAGTATGGGTCAACCTCCAAAAACACTGGATTCTGCATTTCCCACGATGCATCTTTATATTTGTCGGTCTACATTGCGTGAAATGACACAGCATGTTTTGTCTCTGCTCTGTAAATCACATCATGTGCACTCTGCACTAAAACGATATGAATGTTTCTCTGAGCATTTACAGAATTCAGAATTCTGTTGGTTGTCGGTCTACATTGCCAATGAAATTATCAGTGTTAAGCTAATCAAATTATTTCATTTTACACTTGTGTATAAAGCAGTAACACCACTGTTTTAACGAGGCAGATGGCCACCCACTGGAGCCCGGGTCTGTTCGAGGTTTGTTCCCGTTAAAGAGGTTTTCCTCGCCCTACATGTTATGGTTTAATATGCAACTTGATTTTATACAATATATGTAGTAGGGGGTCCCTGTGCCATCTCTCTTTCAGTTAAGGGTTAGGGTTAGGGTTAGCCTTTGCTTAAAAAACGTTGAAGACCCCTGGACTAGACTCTATATGAAAAGTGTCATGAGATAACATTGAATGTGATTTGGCGCTATATAAATAAAACTGACTTGACTTGTCACGGTGACACTAACAGTTAGATAACAGCCTGACACAACACAACAGGCACCTCAGACAACTGAACACAACACGCTTGTTAAGTTGCTCTTTAACACCTGCAAATGTCAGCATCGGTTCATTTAGATGCTAAACAGTGTGATCCTTGTTCTTAATTAGAAACAATAAAAAGGACACACATATCCACGTGCCCAATAGGATGGGAGCTTGTTTAAAAAAGATAGAATGTCAACAAATAGCCCGTTAGAAGGATTTTAATCGTGTTTAACGTTCAGACTTCTTGTTCTTCATTACCACTGCAAACAAAGTTGTATTTAGCTTGGAAAATATAGTTAACATGCCAGTTTGTTCAAATTAATGCCTCTACCTCCACTGGCTCAACTGTCAGTCAAACATATACACTGGAACATTTCTGATCTCGATCCAAAGACCCCCTTTCTCCCTTTTCACTAGGACCTGCTCCCACAATTAACAGTGTTTTGTGTCTGCTTAAACCTTTAATTGTGGTATAATGTTTCAGTTCATCCGATAAATGATTATTTGATGTGTATTAAACAATTGTATTAATGACACAGGCCTGTTTAGTTTTTGGTTCAAGGGTTTACAGTATTGTAGTTATGGTTCTGTGATGTAGGGGAGAGATCAGCTGCTCACAGCTCAATCAAGGAGAGTGCATGCAGGTTTGCCAGATCAGTGTCACGTTCAGCCCCGACAAAACGTAGCAACACATGCTATTTTTAAGTGTTTGCACTCATCCAGATTCCTGTCCGGCTTCTTCAGAATCCCTGTGTAATGGTTTTAGGCACCCCACCACTTCACATGAGGTGGTAGTGTCTCTCTCTTAATGAAAAAAATTATCAACACTGACTTTGAAAATCAATTCATTTTGACTGCAAGAAGGATGACTTACATTATTCCAGTTACACTAAACCACTATCGTTGTTTTGCAAATTTGACCCTCTTCCACTGAAAACACATGTACCTTACATAACGGTCAGCCAGATTTCCACAGCATATAAATCAACTTGCTGACACAGGAATCTCAGCTTATATATGCTTACGTGTGTTTTGTCAAAGTTGAATTACTGTTCTGTGGTGATGCAATGCAGACTTTATAAATCAAGCGGCATGTTTCAGTTATCAGAGACTGTATTGTACCAGGATGTTGGAAATCCTGTTCCAGAGGCCTTTAATCCTGATAAGAATACCATTCTGGTAGCAATGCCTTCTATTTTTTTTATTGGTGACCTAGTCTATATCGACGACGTTTCATTTCCGGGATTGTTCAGGTGCTGCTGGAAATTCCGCCGGATGCCTCTTTCTTTGTGTTGACGTTCTAAACTCCGGTGGATTTCTGAGGACTATGGTTAACTGCTCCTCAGATCTCTGCAGGGTAAATCCAGACAGCTAGCTAGACTATCTGTCCAATCTGGGTTTTCTGTTGCACGACTTTTGAACGCACACACGTTCCACCAAAACAAGTTCCTTCCTGAGGCTATTTTGCAGAGGCACCGTGGCTCCATCCGGCACTTAGCACCACCCAAGACGATTGTGATTGGATTAAAGAAATGCCAATAAACCAGAGCATGTTTTTCTCCTATCCAGGAATGCTGTGTGGACTAGCCAGACCCTCCTCTGAGGCGCTGTGGAGGAAGGACTGGCAATGCGAGACTATTGGTGACCTGAGTTGGAAGACATCAATCGTTGCGCTTCCATTTACCTATTTCATTGCGCATTTTAAATGATCGCATTGAAAAAGCTGTATAGAAAAAGCAAAATTCAATAAAATGTCCTCAATTGCAAAAAAAGTTATTACGCTCGCTTGAGGTGGTTTTTGCGTTTGTCGAAAAATAGTTGATTGATTGAGTTGATGGGATATGGAAATGTCTTTGCACAATAAACTCTGATGCAGTGAATATTTAACTCACAGGACTGATCAGCTGTTTCCGCTAGTGATGTCCAAATGAAGCTTTGTGAAGCATTTCCTTTATTCCCTGAGCCCACTAGATGACTCTCTCTGATCAACAAAGTGTTGAAAGCACGCTTGATTGCCATTCCTTGAGCTTTTTTTTGTAAACAAAGAGCACTGTCTAGTTCGGTCACCAAACACAACTGATGGTTCATTAAGCTTTATTCGGACATCACTAGTTTCCACTGTCTGCATCTTCTCAGATATTCCGATTATGTGTCTTTCACTCCGGACAGCGTGAATACTCAGAGACATGAAAGAACAATTCAAACTTCATCAGTTGAACCCAATTCCTGAAGACCTATCTCCATTTTTCTCCCAAGGCGTTTTGTAGGAAAACAATAACTTTGGGTTGGGTTGGGTTTATGAAAAGAAGAACGGGAGGGTTGGGTTTAGTAAAAGAAGAACGGGACGGTTGGGTTTAGTAAAAGCAGAAAGCGACGTGACACGCGGGACACGATCCACGGTCTCCTGGGTGAAAGTCCTGTGTTGTTTGACCTATCCACCACCCCAACCAACCTCCCTATGCGGATTTTCGGGCTTTCATACTACTCGCTACCGTAGTCGCTCTTAATGCTACGTCATCTTCTCATTAAGAATTGTGCTGTGATCACGAAAGATGCTTCCCATTGAAATACATTAGTTTAAAAAACGTGCTGACCATCAAGAAAAAACTGAGATAAACGTGTTAGTGTACACGAATCAAATAGATTTAATTACGTGACCATTTCACGAACTGCCGTGAGACTTTTTGCAACATTGCAAAGGTTTTCTTAAAATTTGCCTGACAATTGAATGAAAACACAACTAGTAACTGTCCTCAAATTGCCCAAACTAACCATGCTAATAATCCATTTAGGCTTTAAGGAGACTAGACCTACAGAACATCAGGCCCTGAACACTGGCAGCCCAGTCAGTGTGTGACAGATGAGCTGTGCAGATTGTGTTTGTACCACGTGTAAATCAGTGGATTATCATTATTGGTCATCTGTGAGCTGGAATATGGCACAGCTGGGAACTCCAACACATGGTACATTTGGCACTTAAGTTAGATACTGGGTCCAGACAGCAGACTGGCAACACACGGCCAGTTATACAATGTACGAAAATAACTTATACAGTACACAAAGGCCTGGGCCTGTGTTCAGCAAGTGTCTCAGAAGCACTCCAGGAACCATGCTTAAAGACTAGGGTTGGAGTTCAATAGCATTTATTATATCTAAAATTATGGGTTTCTTTTGCATTTGCAGTTAACTAAAGTTATAAATAACTTAGTCTCACATTGCCAGACCTTCCTCCACAGTGCTACAGGGGAGGGTCTGGCTAGTCCACACAGCAACAGAAAGTATGCCCTTGTTTATTGGCATTTCTTTAAACCAATCACAATCGTTGGACAAAGCAATGGCGCCTCTGCAAAATAGCCTCGGAAAGGAACTTCTTTTGGTGGAACATGTGTACGTTCAAAAGTTGTTTTAGTCATGCAACAGAAAACTCAGATTGGACAGATAGTCTAGCTAGTTGGAGTTTAAAATGCCAACACTAAGAAAGCGGAAGATGACGGACATCCAGCCGAAAATTAGGGACTCCTGGCGGAATTTCCGCCGGCACCTGAACAATCCCAAACATTGTCGATAGAGACTATAATTAACTTAAAGATTAAATAAAGGACGATGTATTACCCCAGAATGCAGGGATGTTACAGTTTTAGTAGCAGTCTAATTAATCTTTGTAATCTAAAACTTGAAAATGAAAATTATTTTCGTACCTTGCTATGAAACAGAAGTCGACAAAACAATCAAGAAAAGCTTTTCTGGAGCCTGGGAAAGCTCTTGACTGGACCCTGCGCTGAGATTGTTCACACCTTGCTTTTCACAATCTAGTTGCGGCAAATCTCTGAGATTATTGAGACATTTTATTTGATGCAGCTGCATCATTTCTCCAGAGAAGAGTCAACACTCAGTTGGTCTTGTCAAACTACAACAACATACAGTCTAAATATGCACAGAAGGTACAGAACCAAATATGCATCACTCTCAAATGTTTTGGCCAGTTAGGACTCACTTCCTGCTCTGAGAGGCTTAATAAACACTATGCTTGCCACTTTAATGTTGTGTATAAAGCAGATTGGATGTGAAAATAATGCATGTGACATACTGAATTGAAACAGAGGAAATACTGTATTCAGATCGGAGACTTTTTTCTGCATTCAGCTGCATACTTTTACATGTGGTGGAAGCAAAGTGAGTCAGGCCTTGTGGTAATTAAACACCACGCATGAGTCACACAGCAGAGAGGGGTCATTACCAGGCAGAAGTTAGCATTAGTGATAAACAGGAAGACTGCTGATTGCATTAGCACTCATGTGACAGTTTCATAATGTGGACTGAATCATTAAGGGTTCAAATTCCAAATTAAAATAGTTTAACACCCACAAAACAAAAGCATAACAGACATGAAAAAGAAGTAGCATTGGGAACTAGGACAGATAATTTAGCAGCCAAATGATTTTTAACTCTGACATTATAAGACATGGAGCATATTGGATATTCACTGCAGGCTATGTACTGTATATATGTACTGGTCTATTCAATAATATACATTTGCCCAAATAAGATGAAGCCCTTATTTTATTACAAGTTGTTGGATTATATATGTATGTAATTATTTTCTGATACACACAGACAGCGTGGGGGGGTGGGAGGGGGGTCAGAAAGTATTAAGAGACAGACTAACTGGAGGGAGGTGATCAATAAAACCATGTTTATCTTGACTGTGAATATTCCACTTGACCCTATGTATTGATTTGCTATACTACAGGCAAAAATGACTAGAGCTCTCATCTGAAATAAAATGGAGGCACCTAACAGGATACAGGATACCTAACTATGCATAAGTGGTGAACCCCGGAAGGGGAAAGGAGTGAGATATGTCTTGGAAGTTGATAGCAAAGGTGCAACTCATATTTTTGTATTTATGCGTGTCGTAACTTTGCTAGAGGTGCCATTGTTCTTTGCATGTGATACTGTCATATAGTTTACTTTTGGTTCTTTGGCTCTTGTAATTATTATATCGTGCTACTAGCTAGCTACTAGCTAGCGCTAGCTACTAAGGTTAGCCTGCAGTTTCGTGAACAGAGCTTCTCTTAATAACATCCATGGCTTCATCTCTCATCCACGTTATATGCTTTACAGCATACATACCATGGATGTATCAATAGAACACATAGTGAATTACAACCATTAGCGTTAGCATTATCCATTATCACAGCTACAGGACCTCGGGAGAACAGTCATATGAGCATGCGCAGTGCAGTCTGCTCGCGTCCATTATGCGCGTTCATCATGCCTAGTTTAATAACTCTGGATTCGGCTACTAGTGAATGCCAAACATGTTAAAAATGTGATGTTTTAAACAAGGACCCTTTAAGTGTTCAGGCTGGTAAGCTGATGTACCCCTAAAAAAATTATCCGCTGAAATATAGAAGTTTCTTTCGCCATGCAAAGTCTATGGGAAAAGTCTTTCTGGGCCAGAGGGTGCAAGTCCACCCTCATCCGCTAAGCCCATGGTGGCTTTAAGACATGGTGCTCTTCCTGGGGGCTTGGCTGGGATGAGGATGTTTAAAACGGTCTTTTGGGGATGCACTATTCATTTCTGAGTGCTGTTTGTTTCTTTGATAGCACAAGATATTTGGCACAACTGGACTGATTTCCCCTTTCACCAGCTAGTTTAGTTCATTAGTTTATAATGTGGTGGACAGTCCCCCTTAATTCACTGTACAGTAAAAGGAGCAGCTTTAGCCTCTATGGCTAATTTCCAGCTGTAGTCCCCGGCAAGCTGACAATAGGTATCCTAAAATACAATGGTTAACAAATTAAAATAAATTACATTAAATCTATAATGACAGCAGGCTATTTGTTTTTTTTACTGCACACGCACACACATTCAAATGGTTTGAAAACAACAAATGCATGCCCATTCTCTGGGGATTGTCAAAATGTGTTCTGGGAATGCTGCAAGACACTAAATAAGGTATATGAGTTTAATTTAAAGGAAAAAGACTAAACTATAAAAGGTAACTCACAACATCATGGAGTGAGTTGTATGAGATCTAGTAGACTAATCATGTCTTACTGCTCTGTAAATACATGTGATGATAGGGAGAGCGAGAGCTGTGGGTGCATGAATCATCCAGCTGCATCTGAACAAACTGCACTTGAAGTGTGGTCATTTGTCAGGTGTAATGTTGGCACAGTTCAGTATGTTTCTGAACTGCTCAGACAGATGAGACTTTTCTGTGAGCGGCGATGCCTCATCTATAACATACTGAGCTGCTGGAATCTCTGCCAGTCTGAACCTTTTTCGGGTGCAGCTCGAGTGAAGCAATATACCACACATCAGATACAATGTCCAGGGCTGGAAGTAATGACAGTCCATCACTTCTTCAGTCCATTCTTTTGTTCTGTTAATGACACATCGTTGTTGAGAAACAGAGCAGAGCAGCACATTGAAATTGGAGAAGCTGATAATAGAGATGTTGAGCATTTTGCGTGATACATTACTTAAACAGTTGATTAATTAGCAAAGTGATTGATGAGAAATATATCAGTGTTATTTTTAGACTAATGACAGACAAAAGCACAACAAGACCCGTAGGCCATTTCAGAGCTACAGTGCAGAAATGTGTTTCCATGTTAGCAATCAGTTAAGCCTGCTGATAACTGCCAATCAGTCAGATTTTCTTCTGGAACAAAAAGTAGCAGCTTCAAACTGTATAGTCGAGAATCAAGCGTCCAAACCTTTAGTCCCATGGTCAAGCTTTAAAACATTGGATCCTACACTTCCCATAGTGCAACTTCAAAGCATATTTTGGGCATACCACCCATGCCTGGTAAATGACCAAGTCTGTGTCCGACATCACTGTCTATTTAATGAAGCTCAGCGTAAGTTCTTACAGGAAGACTTCAAATTTCTTTTTTCATCACTCCTAATTGATCAGCTGTTCCATGGCATTCACTTGTCAGCAGACAATCGGATTCAGCTGTTTCATTGTTAGTTAAACCAATCAGATTCAGCCATGTATCACAAGCCAATCACAGCATGACATCCTGTTTTAAATCTTCTCTCTCCTCTGCGGTTGTCAGCTGTCGTTTCAGGAATAGAGTGCGTCCCACCTCCTCCCCTTCAACCACCGGTCGTCTCACCCACGTACTCCGGGGATCGTCAGCTGAATGGAATCTTGATTGGTTCCTGGGCGCCTTCATCACCACCACCAGTGTCTGGACTCCATTGGGGGATATGTTTGGGTTCACTACCCCTTTTATAAAATATGGATTCGATGGAGTCTAATCTCCAGAGACTTTGCACATTTCATTTTTCATATTTTGTCCTGTATAATAAACATGTTCATATTTGCAAGGAAGTCTCTCCTGATTGAACTAGTTTAGCTAGTGCTGCATGTTTAACCTCCGCCATTTTATTTGAGTCTCCAAATTCTTAAGTGTGAGATTCATGCTCTATATAAGGCAATATTCCCACAATGAAACATAAATGTAGCGTCTTCGGGATGTACAGTTATTTTTTACTAAACATCCCATAATGATGTCTGTCTTGGAATGGAATGCTTGAAAAGTTGTTTGGTGTAAGGTTGGCATTACCTGTAACCGGGGTGCGAACTACGGGGGAGCTAGGGGGAGCTCGGCTGCCCTTAATAAGAGATTTCCCCTGAAAACGTGATTTGTGAAATTTTGGGGGGTCTCTAAAAATATTGACAATGTGTCATTTTGAGGTGCAATTTCAGTTTTGTGTAATGTGATCATCGTGGATTATCATGTGTAATATTGCAAAAATATCATTAATTCATGCATGACAGCGATTTAAACCTAATTCACTTGAATAAAGATAACTATACATGCTATTCTTGTCATGAGAATCAAGGCGTGGCGACGCTGCGGTGCAAATTCAACTCATGTTTAGTACATGTTAACTCAAAGATTCGTAGAAAAAATATAAACGTTGTTGACCATTAATCGGCGCGCAAAGTCCTTGAAATCCATTTTGCAGTTAGCATCATATAGCCATGGCAAAAAGAAAACAAGGCAGTTTAATTGATTTTGGTTTTACTAAGAAATTGTGTAGCGATGACGTTAATAGCACAAGCCCTGTTAGCACACCTCCCGCCGGGGTGACAACGCAAGAAGAAGCTGAAGAAATAATGTCCTCTCTGGCTGAAGATGGTGGTGGTAACAGCTCGTCGGAGGCCGGTTACGATCATAACCCCTCTTGCTCCTCTCTCCCGTTAAACTGGACCAGCCAGCAGTGGAGAGACTGGAAGAGCCGATATAGAGTACATGGCTGTTTGTTAAGGATGGAAGCTTGGGGTGCGTCGCTTAGGCCTAATTGAACGGAGGAATTATGGTATTCTTCGGTAGCCTGAGTAACTTTAACCGTTGTTGAAATCTCAAGCCTGATGCTTTGTTTAAGGACTATTTGTGGGTGGCAGTTTGACCTATCAATTCCTGTCGATAAAGTATAACAGGGTAAATCCTGTATAGTGCGTACACTTGTAGCTGTTATGTATCTTTGTAAGTCATTGTAAGTCGCAAGCGCACGAGCCCCCCCCGGTGAAAAAAAAAGAAGTGGGCTCTTCAAAGGCCAAGGTATAGTTCGAACACTGCCTGTAGCACTTAATGGAAATAACTCAATAACTGACTGCAGTCAGTGGTTTTGGTGTTTAGTCACAGTGAATAACATTAGAGTGTTGGATTACAGTCTAACTCTGAGAGGGATTTGATTGAATTGGCATCTCACGCTGCAAGGTTGAAAACAAGCTTTTCTCTCTTCCTGTTCAGCCAACAAAAATTAGCCGCTTTCTTAACAGGTGAACCAGCGGTGAGATGTTTTGGGGTGCCGAGAGTGTTGTCTGGATATTAATTACATATTCCAAGTCTTTGAAGTGGCGGGAGGGCCTTGTAGGAGCGATACAGAATCAGACTTGTGCCAAACAGAAAAATCACACAGAGCTGGGCTCTTTCTCTTATTCATCCCCTCACCCCCGTGTTATTGTTCTGCTTCCTCTGTGGGTTATCCGCCCATTTGTGAATTGTTAGCTGGAGCTTTTTTGGAAATTATTTTTCATTCATTTGGATATTTGTGTCATAAAGAGCTTAAGTAGTCTAGAATTAGTGAGGGAGGGCTGTTTGTTAAATGATCTCCGTGCCCCCAGGGGCATAGACCCAAATCTATTTGGACATGGGCTTAGAGCTTGTAAGCCTATTATTCCCATCTGATTCAAAAACACCACATTGTGCGTGCAATGGTTAAATTGATTGCATTCAATTCTTTTTTCTACCTCGTGCCCACACGTTAAGGCATAAACAAAAACACACAGACTTAATATGTGTGAGTGTGTATGGATATGTCAGAGCTTTCCATTGTGTTGCTGCGTGCTTTCAAAGACACACGCACGCACGCACGCATGCACACACACACACACACACACACACACACACACACACACACACATTTAGAGCCAGTACCTGTGGCCTGCGCTGACTCCCATTGTCACAGAGAACAGAGCTGAGTCTAAGCCACAGATGAAAGAGCGTTGTTTGCCACACTGTGATTGGCTCTCTCGGCGCAACAATGATGGCTCTGCATTGCTCTTCCATTTTTTTCTTCTCATTCCCACATGTTGAAATGGAATCTGAATTGGAATGAATTGAAGGGAAACAGTAAAAAAAAAATGTCTGTGTGCCGATAACACCAAAGCCACGAAGCCTGTCTGAGAGTCTGTGTCGTTGTCTCCGCAGCCCCACTGACGGACACACTGAGGTCCGAACAGCTGATGAGCTGCCTGACTTCAGACGCCAGATTCATAGAATTCAATAGGGAAGACTCTGGAGACTCGGCTGAAAAAGGACTGGAAATCAGGAGAAATTGAATCCTTTGAGGTTAGGATTGTGAAGTATAATGGGAAAAAAAAGGCTCAAAAGATGGGCCGGCTAGGAATAACCAGTTACTGAGTTACAGTTACTGCAACGCCCACCCCCCCCTTTCCCTGATCCCCCCCAAAGCCACTGGTGAAGTGAAATATTTTACCCTTTTAAGTAATCTCTAACGCACGCATTATTTTGTTCAAGTGTGAAAATCCTCCTGACGTGACTGCCTGCCGTCACTGCAACTTGAACAGAACTGGCTATAGCTAATATTTGGCGCAGAAGAAGTCGCCTTTTTCTTCACTTTACATAGTCCTTTTAAATAATAGGCTTTAAAAAAATATTTTAAATTCCCCTGGTCCTATAGGACCAGGGGAATTTAAACCAGGGGAAGTTAAAGTGATTGGCTGCCTATGAGGCTGGCTGGGAGTAACCAGCTACTGAGTTACAGTTACTGTAATCTCTGATGGCCGCATTATTATGTTCAAGTGTGAAAACAATCCTGACGTGACTGCCTGCCTTCACTGCAGCTACACGTTTAGAGGAGCCGTTGAACACAGCTGGCCATGGCTAATTATTGGCGGAGAAGAAGTAGCCTATTCCTTCACTTTACATAGTCCAAGTAAATAATAGGATACATGGAAAATATGAACACAGTGTCCAGTCGTGATAGTGTAGCTGCATGTTTTCTGTACATCCCCCAGGCACATTTGTGCAGAATGTACATGTCTTTTCCGCTGCCCGCTAGCTTTAATCCTGTAAATGTCTCCTCTTGGGGGAACCTGGGTAGCTCACCTGGTTGAGCTATCCAGCCCTTTGCTCCATGTCATTTCCCCTCTCTCTTCCCATATCCTTTCTACAACTGTCCTGTCTAATAAAAGCCTACAATAATCTTTAAAATAAATAAATAATGAATCTCTCTTGTGCACTCAGAGCAGCAGCTGACCCGCTATGGACTGCGGAGGTGAGAAGATAAAAACAAACGCTCTGCGCAGAGAAAGAGGAAAGACAGGATGGACATGTAAGTAGAAATCCGCCTGTATGTGTGAAGCTACATGACCGAAACACAGTTATGTACGGTGCTAACATTGGCACAACATCAGCGGCTATGGATATACTGTTAACAGTTTAATGCTTTGTGTTTAGAGGCCATAAGCAGGAATGAATACACAATTAATATAAGCTGCCAATGGTTTAAATCTTCCTCTGGGAATAGTTTTGTTAGCCGCTCACCTCAAGCTAAATGCAATGCCTACTGGGCCAGTACTGAGCACCAGCACTTCTGATTTTTGCCCACATGATTACCCTTACATCAAATTGCTATTAACAGTATTATTAATAGGCTGATGTATATACCAAAACAGGCTATATATCATGATTTATTAGGGAAAAAACTGAACAATTCTATGTAAAATGAGACACTCAGCTCCCCCAAAGAGCCTGATGGGTGGAATGATTCTTTGTTTCATAACCACATTTTCAGAATCTGCAACGATTCCTCCGTGAGATTGGTATATGAAACAGGCTCCTTGGATTGAATTGTCGAATAGTCGACTATCCGGGGTCACCCCTATTAGATATACTTTCCAATATAAATATATTAAAGGCACATGCGAGGATCATGTCATTGACCTGCTGTGTTAGGGCGCTGGCACCGTTTTTGGTCCAATTCAGGCCCTGGCATCAATGAACGTTGAGTGTTTTAGTGAGGAACTGAGTGAATCCAGCGTCTGAATGATCACGCTGCTCTGATTTTCAGGCTTTGGCTTGCAGATGACTCCAAAGTTTGCCCTACATTTCCGTAAGATTCTAATGGATCCCTTATATTGGCTTCATGGTAAACTTGCATACGACCACTAGGTCACAAGGTATCACCCAGGTCACAACCTCTTGACTCTGCTGCCATCTGGAAGGCGTTACAGATCTTTCCAGGGTCGCACTTCCAGACTTTTGAATAGTTTTTATCCAAAACACCTGAACTCATAGTTCAGTCATGGGGAGGATGTCATTCCGCCTCTTGTCTCAGCCTCGGCCAGATAAATGGCCCTGCTGTGAAACTGTGGGATCCGGCTGTTATGCAACTCAACATGAATATTTAATCGCCAGCTCTCCGCAAACACCGAGGAGTCGGGATGTTTGGACTCTGAGGACAAATGTTGGGATAGCACGGGAAGCCGCAGCCATGTCAGCACTGATTTGTTTTTGCCTGCTGTGCTGTGAGCGGGCTCCTGTGGCCAGTCTCAGATCAATAGTGAGGTCAATGATTTATGGAATAAACATGGCAATATGGAAGGTTTATTAAAGCCAAAATATGCGTCTTCTCTCCTCGAAGAGAGAAGCGTATTGTCAGTCCCGACCTCCTCCCCCTCATCTGGCCACGCTTCCATTCCAACACCTGACAGTCACGTTGATGAGCTGTCATCTATCCTGAGGCTGAGCTAACAGCATCTGCACGGCTCAAGCAACAGACGGCGAATGCAACCCATCTGCAATTAAGAAAAACAAAGCTGACATCCCGCATGTTTTTCAACTTTTACTTCCTGTGACTTTACTTTTCTTTACTGCATTCCTTGTCATCCTTGCCACAGTCTATATGGACGATGTTTAATTTCTGGGATTTCTGGGTTCCGCCAGATGTCCCTCATTTTCGGCCGGATGTCCGTCACCTTCCTCTTTCTTTGTGTTGCGGTGCCACGGTGCCTCTGCTAAATAGCCTCAGGAAGGAACTTGTTTTGGTGGAACATGCATACGTTGAAAAGTTGTTTTAGTCGTGCAACAGAAAACTCTGATTGGACAGATAGTCTAGCTAGCTGTCTGAGGAGTTTAGAACGGCAACACAAAGAAAGAGGAAGTTAACGGACATCATGCCGAAAAAGAGGGACATCCAGTGGAATTTCCAGCGGCGCCTGAACAATCCCAGAAGTTGAACGTCGCGGATATAGACTAGGGGTGATATATCCCCTGCATCCCCCCCGAAATCTATGCCTGTGTGCTGCACAATGAATCGTTCGGTCTGTCCTGGCAATAACTTTGAGACACCTGTCCTCTGACCTCCAAGCATCCTTGTTAGAGACATCCAAGACTTGGCAGGTCCACAGTCCCACTGCCAGCGGAGTCTGTGACCCACTCCAAAGGATGAACACGTCGGCAAAAAACAAGATGCTGATGAGGCGTCCTCTCAGTCCCGACGATGAAGATATTCCAGCAGGCGTCTTGGCCTCGTGCCTTGCTCTGTCTTTGTTAAATGAGTCTCTCCCCCCAAAGTTTTATTAATTAGTGTAATTAAGTCCTTTTGACGAGTTACTGCGAAGTTGGGTCTGAGGTATTTTCTCTCATTTTTCAGCCACCACTCAGTGCTAATGCCACACAACATTAATAATGCTAATTAAGCACTTTGACAGTTAATTTAAGATAATTAATACAAATACTAATATTAGATGGCACACAATTGGAGCCAGGCAGAGTGAAACCACCAAATACCTTTTCACACATGCCAAAGGACTTTTTTTCAGGGAAGCAGAGTGGGGAAGGAACAGAAATTCTGCTCCAAAATACCTGCACAGATCTATATTTCACAACTGGGCTGTCAGAATTTTAAATGACTTCTAAAATCACTGCAATTTCTCTGCACAGGAAGACACAGCTGTCAGGAACGCTTCCGTGCTGCTCGTCTCAGCGTTGCCCGGCCCCGGCTTTGAGGAGTTTTTGTCTTTTCACATTCCAAAAGTTCATTACATTTTTGCCCATTAGGTCTGTTTATAACCCTGTACTTTTTCATCTCCTTAATGAGCAAGTTGCCTTTTTTTTCTCTCCATATAGAAATACAAAAGCCCTTTTAAAAAATGATGGTCAAGTCGTATTGCACGAGGGCTATAACAGGCGATCCAGATGGCCCATTTGCGGTGCAGGAAGACGCCTTGGCTCGCTGAAGACAGAGGGGGAATAAGTCACTGTCGCCGTCTTAACTACCAAACACATTACCTCTGAAGTATATGCCATTTAGAATGCCAGGCTCATTTTTAACATCTCCAAGGCCGCTTAGCTTGATCCCCACTGCTGAAAAAGTCCAAAAGATTAACATAGTGCGCTCGGTGAATAGTCCGTCTCCTGCAGTCGATACAGCTTAGCTTATCTCAGGAGTGGTGTTTGCTAGGAGCCCCCGGAGCTATTGGAAGCAGAGAGCTCCTTTTTCACAGCCAGGGCAGCCACAGAAGTTGTAATAGATGGTGACTGCTGTGTAAATAAAGACTACAGATACAAGTAGAAGAGGGCGGACAAAATAAATCCAAGCTTGTTTTTGAAGAGAGGACGAGGCCCGTTAGCTATAAGATGCCAGCGGCTCAATTAAGAACATAACGTTGCATAGCACATCTAAACTCTACATCACGTGTCAAATTCGAGGCCCGTGGGCCAAATTCGGCCCCTCGCAGATTTTGATCCGGCCTACATATCAATTAATTAAGGTTCACAATAAATGTTGGCCCACCTAGTTTTTGACGAGCATCCGTTGTTGCCTTTTTCTGAAGTGTTTGGTGCTTATTTTTTGACAGTTTTGTCTCTTTTATCAGTGTTTTTCTTGCTTTTTCACTTTTTCACTTCATCACGTGTCAAACTCAAGGCCCGTGGGCCAAATCCAGCCCCTCACAGATTTTAATCTGGCCCACATATCAATTAAAGTTCCCAAAAAGTTTTGGCCCATCCAGTTTTTGATGATTTTTTCGTTTTTGGCGCTCAACGTTTTTGGTTGTTTTTTTCTGACGTTTTGACGCCTTTTCTGAGGTTTTTGTCGCTTTTTTTAAATGTTTTTTTCAATGTTTTTTCCACTTTTTCTGGCGTTTTTGGCGCATTTTCTATGATGGCTAAGGAACTTTTTTGCCGACTTTTTGGGGGCTTTATGAGGCCCAAACTTTAAGTGAGAAATCTATGTGAGACACATATTTACACTTTTTCTCGTAAATAAAAACATGTCAATAAACTCTACATGTCTGGCCGTTGATGTGATTCCCATTTTCCACTGTGGCCCTTAGCAAAGTTGAGTTTGACACCCCTGCTCTACATCCTAACATGAGAAACATGCATTAACAATGCAGACAGGGGCCGGTGTGATCTGAGCACCAGCGGGCACTTGTATAACCTCTGCCTCACTGCACACTACTTCCCCTGATGGGTATTGAACCCAGGATTGGAAATTGTCTTATTTATCTCTTTCTGACCTCCTCCCCAGACACTTGTCTTAACCTCCGCTCACAGTCTTAATTGAATGAGCAGCAAAGCAGAGAGAGAGTGTGTGAGTGTGTGTGTGTGTGTGTGTGTGTGTGTGTGTGTGTGTGTGTGTGTGTGTGTGTGTGTGTGTGTGTGTGTGTGTGTGTGTGTGTGTGTGTGCGTGTGTGTGGGTGTGTGTGTGTGTGTCATCTGGCTGGCTGTATGCATGACATTAGGTAGGTAGAGTTTATTATCAGTCTCAGGCGCCGTCTCGCTGCGGTTAGTGTTTCCTTAATGAGGCTGGAGAGCGGCGTGGGCCAAAGCTCGTTAGCCAGGCCCTGGGGTTAATGTGTGATAGAGTGGCTGGCCAGCACACTGGTAAACAACACAAACCTTAACCTGCAGGGGTCATGCATTTTGTTTTCCCGATGTAACACAGACACTGCTCAGGTGCAAAGAGTTCAGACTGCAGCTGTGGATTTTCTTGTGAAGAGCGCTGGACTGAAAAAAGAAAAGAAAAAAAGTGTAAGGAAAATAAACAGTGGCACAGCCCACAAACATGAGTCAAAATGACAGATTGCTAACATTACACTTGGTTTGTTAAAGAGCACACAAGCGTCACAAAACACTGACTGGGCATTCACACTGCATGCAACATGATCAAGAAGTCCATCAAGAACAAGCTTGTCAGAAAAGAAAAACATGTCCACTGTTCAACAGGCAATCAGTACATTTACATGCACACTAATATTCCACTATTATTCCAAATATGACAATATTCCGAATTTGATACAGGTCATGTGGCCGTGTTGGCTCAGTTGGTAGAGGTTTAGGGTTTGACGCAGAGGTCCAGGGTTCGATTCCGACCTGTGACAATTTCCTGCATGTCTTCCTCCTCTTTCTCCCCTTTCTCAACTAGCTGTCCTGTCAATTAAAGGCGTAAAACCACCAAAAAAAGAATCGGTTACACTTTATTTGAAGGTATCTACATAAGAGTGACATGACACTGTCATGAACATGTCATAAACATTATAAACAAGTCATAAATGTTTATGACATAACGCATAAGTGTAATTCGGTTTTGTCATGACAAGTTATGGTTATGGTTAGGGTTAGAGTTAGGGTTAGGGTTAGGGTTCCTGTGTCATGACAGTGTCATGTGTTCATGACACTGTCATGACACTGTTATGTAGATACCTTCAAGTAAAGTGTTACCAAATAATCTTTGATACAGGTCATGTAAACAGCATATTCCGTCTGAGCCCAGAACTCCAGAATGGGCAGGTAGGATATCTCATTGAGTGAATATTATAAGAACTAGTGTTAATATTAATGAAAAGTATGGTGTTTATTATGAAGGGTATGATGCCCAGAGTTAAGCGTTGTTGCTGGATGATTCAACACTACATTATTGAAGCTGATTTGATCAGAAAGCTTTGTAAAAAGGGGAGATTTGTGCTGAGAATTATGCCAATTTATAAAATGTGATTTAGTGTCAAAAGCAGTTGTATCAGTATGTGAAGAAGCAAACATGATCAGAGTAGTTACAATATAGCCGCTTCCTATGCCCACATGTTACTAGTGACCCATTATGCCTTTTATCATTGAAATGATGGTAGTAAATATACAAAGCCCCCGACTGAAAGCGAAAAGGATGAAAGTAATATTTGATATTATACAAAAGAAAACATAGATGATGGTGTCATTAGAAAGTGCAATACATTTTATTTTATTCTTTATGTCTTTTTTTTTCATATTTTTATTTATTCTTTTATTTCATTTTAGGGTTTGGATGTCTGTGAACACAGGAAATAGATTTTTGATGTTGTAAAGATGTTAACTGTATACATTGTGAAGCAACACTTAATGTGTTTGCACTAAATTGGAAATAGTTATATTTTACAGAAATACACAAGAAATACAAGGTAGAGAACAGTGCGCTATTGCAGACTTATATACTAAGGTTTTAATTACAATATTTTAATATAGTCAGTCGTAAAGTAAAGTGGGCCGGTCTAAGGCGTGAAACTCCAGAGCTGAAAATAGGTCCCACTCTGGCCCTGATCCTGACATCCATGCTTTTATTCCATCCTTTTAATTTTCATGTAAACCTACCTGATTATCTGTGATAACAAGTACTTCAAAACCCTACTTCCAGTACTAACATTAGCCTACTTTTCACCACTGGCCTGTGCACTTCATGTCAGGGAACCAGAGGTGAATAACTTACTAATACAAACAACACTCCAGGCCTGGGTTTTCATACAGCAAACAACAAGAATATGTCATGCATATGTACACTACTGGTCAAAATTGTGGGGTCACTTAGGAATTTCCATTCCACTCCATTATAGACAGAATACCAGCTGAGATCAGTTGCATTGTTTTTTTTAACCAGGGCAGCAGTTTTCAGATTACATTATGTGCTTTACATGATTGCAAAAGGGTTCTCCAATGTTTTCTCAGTTAGCCTTTTAAAATGATATCAGATTAGTAAACAGAATGTGCCTTTGGAACATCGGATGAATGGTTGCTGATAATGGACAATGTAGATATTGCATTAAAGATCAGCCACTTCTTTCTACAACAGTCGAGAACCCTTTTGCAATTATGTAAGCACATAATGTAATCTGAAAACTGCTGCCCTGATTAAAAAAACAATGCAACTGATCTCAGCTGGTATTCTGTCTGTAATGGAGTGGAATGGAAATTTCTAAGTGACCCCAAACTTTTGACCGGTAGTGTATATATATATATATATATATATATATATGTAAGTCCAGAGACATAAGTAATCTCCTTTCAGTGTTCAGCATCCTGTTTAAAAGTTAGCAGCATCCTGTGGGAAGCTATTGCATGTCGTTATTTTCCAAACAGCTGGTCACAGCTTTTTGGCTACAAGTACGGGATGCTAATTTAGAGTTTCTTCTTTTGACGATAGCCGACCCTTAACTGAACAATTCAAGTCCCAGTTCACCCGTTGGGATGCACGGACAAACCTTCCACACGCCGCCTTCGTGTACTTGTACCAGTCTCAAAGCCACGATGTTCTGTGCATTGACGTGAACACTGTAGCCACTTCCCTGGAAGTCCCCGGCTGTCCGAGCCAAATCATTAAATCCACCTCTGGTTATTGAACTACTATGGAAGGTTGTACCAAAGCCAAATACATGATTTCCTTATTGAAAGGTTCGTAGCTATATGACACTACCACACCAGTGGATCCCATCGGGGTTGCAAGATAAAGTTGAGGGGTTGTGAGTTTTAAAAAAATGTCGGGGAACAGATGAAAACAAAACATTTCTGCTTTTTGAAGGTATTTCAATAGTACTGAAGTTTGACCTTTTCAGGACTCTTAAAAGCAGCCGAAACACTGCGCTAGACATTACAGAGAAATGACAGTGAGCTATTGCCTAAGTATTTGGAGACAATTTCCCAATTTTTGCTGTGTGTGTGTGTGTGTGTGTGTGTGTGTGTGTGTGTGTGTGTGTGTGTGTGTGTGTGTGTGTGTGTGTGTGTGTGTGAGAGAGAGTGTGTGTGTGTGTGTGAGAGAGAGTGTGCGCTTGTTTAACTATATTCGTGGGGTCCAAACACCGGGAATACAGTATACTTGTGGGGTCCGGACAGCTTTGTGGGGCCAAAATGCTGGACCCCACAACTTTAAAGGTCTGTTTGAGGTTTAAGACTTGGTTTTAGGATTAGGGTTAGAATTAGCTTATGGTTAGGGTGAGGGTAAGAGTTAAGGTTAGGCATTTAGTTGTGATGGTTATGGTTAGGGTACCTACAAAGATAGTGCAACGCACTATGTGTGTGTGTGTGTGTGTGTGTGTGTGTGTGTGTGTGTGCGTTTATTGGACTGCTTTAGTTTTTGTCTCTGCAGTCCTTCATCTACCACTTGACTTTTAAGACTGCTGTGACTTTGCCGTGGAGTTCTCTTTGACTTTGCCTCTTGGTGTGTAAGTTAAGGCGGTGGGGGGAGAGGGTGGCGGGCTGCAATGCTGTGCATTCGTGCGGGAAACGAAGTGTTATATTCTCCACCCTCTCTGCCCTCTCTCCCCTCCTCTCTCGCTCTCTCTCTGTCTGTGTCTCTATCACTCTGTCTCTCGGCCGTCCTCCCACTCTAACCCCTGAGGAATGTGTGTGTGTGTGTGTGTGTGTGTGGGGGGGGGGCAGTCTGCAGGTCCAGGGTGTCCTTGGTTGAAGGTCTGTATTGGGGCTTGCCTGACTTCAGGGAAATACTTCCATTGCTGCAGCTGCCTCCGGCTCTTTTAAGTAGCCGTGGGGTGCTGCTGAGAGTCCCAGCCTGCCGTATGGTTCGTGTTTCAGGCGGCCCGACTGCTCCCCTAGCCTCCTCCGACCTCCTCTGCCCTAACACCCCCTCCACCCTTTCCCCTGCAACCTCTGAGCTCCAGCTCTGGTTCCAAGGCCTTGCTTTCATCCCTCCCCAGCCTGGCTCCCGAGTCCTGGGTGACTGCACAGGTTCATTACAGCCTAATATCAGGCCAAGCCTTTCCTCCATAAGCATCTTAAACATCCATTAATGCTATTCATCATCATAATGGAATCGCTTGTCAGCTAGATGGTAATGATTTGTAAGCAATAAAGTCACAGGCGGCTTTTTAGCAACTGGGCTAATTTCCCTTGTAACAATTAGTCTGGTATTACAGTGTTTTCTTGCTGAAGTGATTTTAATCAATATTGCAATACATGAAATCAATTTGGAGTGTTGCTGTGGGAGGCAGAGCGGGAGCCGGTGTTGGTGAGAAGGCAGTGAGTAAGTGGATTAGAGCTTTCCCTGGAACACGGACGTCACAGCACAGATTGGGTGTGATGTGTCGTGTCCTGGGCAAACTGTACCCACACCTTGTACTGGTGTGTGTCTCACACACACACACACACACACACACACACACACACACACACACACCCACATGGGTTGACCGATGCTGTTTTTTCTGGGCCAATACCGATACTGATTATTAGTAGTTAAAGAAACCGATAACCGATACTTGGAACCGATATGCATTTAAATCTTTTACTCAAAATTAACATTTTGGTACAAACTCCAACACAACAGTTTGTTTAAATGCTTTAGGCAATTATTTAATACAACTGAAACTTTAAACATAATACACAGTGAAAATACAGAGTTGTTGGAAGCCAAAGTAGTGCACTTTATAGTCAGTAAAATAAAACACCGATACAGATAACCTGCAAATTGTCAAATATCGGGCCACGATAATCAGCCAGGCCGAAAATAACACACACACACACACACACACACACACACACACACACACACACACACACACACTCAGACACACTATTAGGCGACCACTGGGCTGGCGACTGCTTATAACAAAGGTTGAAGGAATCAAATGTAGGCAGCTTTGCTACCTTCTCCTCCTGTTGTTTTTTTACAGCCGCTTTTATGTTTGAAAGATGTGACTGCTCATCTCGTCACATGATCGAATAGATACTTTACATTGGGCATATGAACAAAATTAACAAAGAAAATAAGAAATTATTCCGTTTTTTTTATAGTTTATGTAGAATAAGCATATTATTTTATTATAGATTATTATAGACTATTTTATCAAAACAAATGAAAACCATGACAGAGATGGGTTTTTCCTTTTTGAGGGCATATACTGTATAGCAAATAGCACCATCTTTTCTTGGGCATTTTTTCTTTGAACACAAGCGCATTTGGGAGGAGGCCTCAGGGAAGACCCAGAACTAGGTGGAGGGATTATATCTCCAACCTGGCCTGGGAACACCTCGGGATCCCACAGCTGGAGCTGGTTAATGTGGCTTTCTTTTTTTTCATCCGTCTTCCCTGGCATCGTTTCAAGAATGTTTGCGTCCAAACAGATCCATTTGTAAATGACTCAACACGCTACTTCATATTCCAGGCCTATAGGTGGCGCTGTTTCTGCTACAGAAATTCACCAAAAAAACGGAGAAGAAGAGGCCGAGCATGCGCATAAAGCTTGCGCGCTGTATACAAACGGACAGTATATTTTGCCCTAGTAACCCTAATAGGCCCAATATCTTCTCCAGCAGGAACACAAGCATGTAGTCCGCCATTTTTGTTGTTATGAGACGTCATCGCGGGATAAGAGGTCAAAGGCTAGAGGTTGAGGGGTGTGGCGATGATATCATCGATACGCAGGTATGCAGCTTCGCCGTCCAAACGAAGTCGCAAGGGCGGCGTTTTTGAAATTTTTCACCCTGGGACCAGGTTTATAAAAAGTCCGTCTTCAGGCAGTGCGTTTACAGGATTCGTTTGGACGATCGGCCAAAATGATGCAAAACATGTGTGTTTACCCTAAAAAGGGTTTCCGTGTGGCTGGCCCCTCTCTAGCTTTGTTTATACTTGTGCAAGACACCTTCACGTAAAGTTAACGGTACTGTCGACCACACTGAAATGGAACGTGCAGTTACAAAAATTCAGAGGTGCCCGACCACACGCTGTGACAAGTTGCAGAGCTTTCACACTGGATTATAAATATGTGGAAACGTAATTTTCTGGGAACACCACAGCGACCATAAGCCTAGCTTACTGTAATGCCGCATTTCCACTGCATCATATGGCATGGCTCTACTTGCTTGGAAAGGTTCTTTTTGGGTTTTCTATTGAAAAAAGTTGTGGATAGTACCTGGTTATTTTTTTCCACAAGATATAAATGCACCTACTGTAGTTCCAAATGAGAGTTGGGTAGAGTCCAGTTGAGCAGAACCATTCAGTGGAAATACTGAAAAAAGGTGTAAAATTCAAAAACCTTCTGAGAAAAGTACAGGAACTGATTGTCTAGGCTCTCTCTCTCTCCCTCGCTCTCTCTCTCTCTCTCTCTCTCTCTCTCTCTCTCTCTCTCTTACTACGCATTCAGTGATGTAATTGAGTGCAACAGATGTCCCACTCGCTGCCAGGTGTGCTGTATCCTTCCGAGCAGCACATCATCAATTGGGTTTAGTGGTGTATCCTTCAGAGTACACACACATTCACATCCCCTTCCAGCACTTAGACACACACATGCGCAAGTGGGTGTGCATGTGTCTCACCAACTCAAGCCAAAGAGTATATTCTTGACATGGGTGCAGGTGGGACCTGGCTGTGGTGGCGTTGTTTAATGCGTTGCTTTAATGCGTGCCGCGTTGTTGACTTGTGTTTGCCAGCAGCCCCGGCTGTCTTCTCCACCGTTGAGGAGCACTTCAGAGGAATGCTGGCTATAGTATGTCTCCATGTATCCATAATGTATGTGGAGTAGTTTATTGAGCTTGCACTCCAGCAATTAAAGGCTATTACTTCCTGCTGATTGTTGATTTGTGATGAGAGATGATGTGTAATATGCTCCCATAACATCACTAGGCATGCCGTACAAATCAATGCAGGCGCCCGCTGAGGCTGCACTGAATGTGTTTTCAAAGCATACAAAGACTGGGTCCTTCAGGACCTGTCTGTGTTGCTATCCTTTGTGTGAAGTGCTTGCCATAACTAGCTGATGTCAGGTAGGAAGGCTCGACAGTTTGAACAGGACTCTGCCGCTAACTGATAGGTCAAGAGAGAGAGAGACTTCAGCCCAACAGTGCTGTTTACTTTTCGGTTCTACATCTGTTAGTTTGCTTGGAAAACTATCTAATAAAAGACTAACATGGTAACATATGCACATTTCATTTTATTCTAGAGCAGAAGAGTAAGCCAATGAAAGGTGATAGCTGCATTATAAAAGTCTTTAAAGTTAAAGGTCACAGACCAATGATGCCATCAGGACCACATCATCCGCAAAAAGCAGCGATGAGATCCCAGCTCACCAAACCGCAAACACTCCCCACCACGACTACGCCTCCATATCCTGTCCATGGATATCACAAAGAGGATGGGTGGAACAACTCTGACTTACTACCGAGAACTCAGGCACAGCTTTCGCATTTGACATACAGGGATTGGATAGCCCTGAGAAGGGACCTCCTCACCCCATACTCCTGCAGCACCTCCCACAGTATCCCCCGGGGACCCGGTCATAGGCTACGCCATATCGGCCGAACCCTCTTTTCCAGCACTGAGAACACACTCTCTGCTCTCTGGTCCCCCTTTTTGAACAGGGAAACCACCACCCCGGTCTGCCACTTTTTGGGTACTGTTCCAGACTTCAAGGCAATGCTGAAGAGGCGTGTCATCCAAGACAGCCCCTCCACACCCAAAGCTTTCAGAATTCTTCGACCGATCTCATAATCTCCAGGGGCTTTTGCCCCTGTGGAGTTGTTTGACTAACACTACCAGGGAAGTTGACGACCATCTCCCATCAGCCTCCAGCTGCGGCAGTGGTGACCACAGGTTTGTCGGGAAAAAAAAGAGCAGCGAAAAGTTGAAATGGAACCAACTTTTGGAGAAACGCAACCTAATATCACACTGCATTGGCCAATCACATAACCTACTCAGACAAAACACCATGGAGTGGGCATGGAGACCCAGATGGGCCATTTAAGTGACACTACATTGTCGCACAGACCTGCGCTAATCGCTGCAATGCCTGATTTGGTGTGAATGCATCCTATAACGAAAGCCAGTACACACACACACACACACACACACACACACACACACACACACACACACACACACACATATATATATATATATATATATATATATATATATATCAAAATATAGAAATAGCGAAATAGCAGTACCACTGTGCTCAAGTGATTCCCTTTTCAATAACCTACGTCTTTTCATCCCTCCTCTGGTCTCCCTGACCTGTGTCCTGACTCTGTGACACAGACAACTTTATATCTCTATACAAGATCCTCCCACAGTCCACAGCAACAATAAGAAGTAATAAATTCAAAGATCTATGGAAAAACTATCAATCTGTTTCCCCTCAGTTTTGTGTTCAAAGGGCACAGTGTAATCAGATTTCCAGAGGCCGGTGTTAGCTGCTGCTTCTCAGTGGCTGTAAATATTAACTTCTGGAGCTTTCTTGGGAGAGCAGACGATCAAGGGAGGTACTTTTGGGAATTCCCAGTGTTAGAGTGTGCAGCACTTTATTGTTTGGAGATGTGTAAGATTCCATAGGATTCTATGAGTTAGTTTGAAGGATGCCTCTTCATGTGAAAAGACCTTCTGCAAAACCCACAGGGATTCATTCATGTATTGTGCTGAAAGTACAAGTCAAGCCTGACAATCTCCAGATTTATGCAGCTCACAATGAGTGTATATATGTGAATAATCTAAATGATAAACTACAGGATGTGATACAGAGTGATCCTTTACTACAACTTACAACACAAAATCCTACCTCCTTCCTCTTGCCTGATCAGCTATAGTCAATTAACGTTAATTTCATCAGCTAGCCATCTACACAGTGAAACTGTTAGGTGTTATTTGGTAAATGTGGTAGGTCAGTCAGAGAGGGTTTGTTTGGGGAAAGAAACGCCACTCTATACCGCTTCACATTGGCATTCCGGCGATAACACAGCTAGCAATAGCTGACTATGTAAGGAATGTTTCAGCCCCAAACAGTCTAGCTAGGCCAACCCGTTCTCACTCCCAACTGGTAAAATACTGACGCTTGGTCAGTGGCTTGGTCAGGAGACCGTGGTTCATGTCCCGTTCTTGTCCCCCGTGTCACTGAAACAAACATTTTGTAACCCCATCCATCATCTTTTCCTAAGCCTAACTTTCTCGTTCTTGTGCCGCATGTCAGTTAAACGTACGTCCCGACCCAGAGTGTCAAAATGTGTCCCGGCCAAGCGTGTCTAAATATGACACTAAAGGAGACTTTTTGCATCAATAACAAACGCCAAAGGCAGATGACCAAGCACCACTATTTGTAGCAATGGGAGTCAGGATGTGTTGGCTAGGCATGAGTGGAGCTAAAGCTAAAGCTAGTGGTAAGCACATCACAATCAGTACTTGAGCATTCAGAGATGAGCAGTGGCTTCCTGTCAGCCTGTGACATGCTAATGTAGCATTAGCTCAGCTACCAACATGAAGACTGAGAAGTGTTTCTCAACTCTGGCCTAGGTTTTATTAGTTATAAGGACACTGTGCTCACCAACGTGTTTGCTGAGATCTGGGAGCAGAGGAGAAGAAAAAACAAAGATAGCTAATCAGTACAATTTTAATTTAAACTGTCCGTTGTACACATCCATCATAGCTGAAAACCCGACTTCCTGGTTAAATGTTGAATTACCAAACTTGCCCTTACAGTTTTGTGAAATCTGCAGGTGTGCTTAATTTGGTTTTCTTTTTTTCAAATAAAGTCTAGCTAATCGGACTTAACAGTTGGCTGGTTCACAGCCTGCCGTATTGTTTTTTATTGCCCTGTTGGACCCATTTCCAGAGATGTAGCAGCCTTCTGAGATCTCAGCAACTGCATTGGTTAGTATGATGTTATCACACAAATAGGTATACTTTCCATTATTTTACAGACCAAATGATTATTTGATAATGAAAATAAAAAACATTCCTTATGTGCAGCCCTAATAACATGCATGTCTAAATTACAGTAATTTGTCTACAATCAATTCTCCCATCATTAAAACATTATTCAGTAGCTCTCGACGGGTGCATCAGGGTTTTTCTCAGTGTTGTTACCTCCCACTTAGAGCTGGAACAGACTGCATATATCATAGCCCCATTCAACCCCCTCCCAGACAACCCAGGCTCAAACACTGCAATACAGTGAGACGGAAAACACAAGGCAGCGAAGGAGTGCCTCCAGCTAGGAGTACCAGGTGTGGCATTCAGTTACAGGTAACCACACCCCAAGGGATGATGGGATCCCTGAGCCATGTGACCCCCCCCCACCTCCCCCATGTGTTTATGTTTGCACTGATGCAACACACTGCAAATGCTGATGCCAACTTGCGCTGGGACGCTGAAAAAAGGAGTCCTTGGCCTTTTGAAACACATCTTTAGGGATTTTTAGAAAGGTGGTTGTGTAAGAGAAGGGAGGCTGCGGGTGTGATGTTGGGGGGTGGAGGGGGGGTCATAAGTAAGAGAGAGAAGCAAGGGAAGCTCAGGGATCAGAAGTGATTATGTCTGGTGTTATCAGGCCTGCGAGCTGCCTTGCCGAAGCTTACATCATGGTCTTAATGACGGCAGGGAGGAGTGCAAGAAAGAGTTTTGTGTGTTTGTGCACACGTCAGAGTTTCTCGCTTTGTGTAGTAAATCTGTCTTTCTATCATACAGTAAAGGGAGAGAGATGAAAGGTGTGAGCAGTGCGAGAGAGAGAGAGACGCTCGCGCTGCGTATCAGACAGCATGTGATGGAAACTGTACGACAGATGTAGTTTGGAGTGTCAGCCCGACATCAGCACTACATGCATCAACACACCAATCAACACACCAAGAAAGCTGCATCTATGAGAACGTGATTGCATCCGCGGTCTGGCTGCTACCGTAATGAAGGCAATCAGCAGTAAAAAAAAAAAAAAAAAAAAGATAAATATGCACTCAGTAGAAAATATGGAAATGATCAGGCATAATGTAAAGTAGTTTTGCTGCTGTTGTAAATGTGTGCCCAATAACATGTACGTGTGTATTTTCATTATGTAGTTTAACATGTTTGCCATTTCCAGATACTGCTTACATTCGATCAATTTCTCTATAGTCTTTCCAGTTTTCATAAAGATATTGCTTTTCTCAGGTAAAACACAGCCTTGCCCAAGGGCTTTAAGAGAGTTATGAGCCCAATGGTCCCAAAATATAGGCGTGCATGAAGAACTGTACTAAATCTGAATCTACATTTGTTGACATTTGCTAGTAAGGTTTGAAGCTGTTGAGTGTGCTGCAGCTGACTAGCTAATTGCTATTTAACCTGAAAACTGACTTGCGCAAGTGTAAGGCAAAAGAAGAGATGCATGTTTTTCGCTCGACGGTGACAATATATTGATTATTTTAATACATAATTTTAAAATAAGCTATATGTACATTCATATATGATTGTTTAATAATTTATTATGGTCATGTTCATTGCTGCTTGCACTGTAATAGCATTGTTCAAAAATGTCATTATGGTGATTGGATGTAATATCAGGTAATGAACAAACACAAGCATATGTGTGTGTGTGTGTGTGTGTGTGTGTGTGTGTGTGTGTGTCTGCCAGCTGCTCGGGCTACAGGCTGTGTGTCTATTGCAGAGAGATCTGCTGTTTAATTACCTCCAGCAGAAGCACGGGAACATAATTACTCTGTGTTTTAGTGTTTTCCTGCATGATTGGGTTCGCTGGCATTTCGGCGGCGGTGCGCTGCTTCCATCACGATGAATGTGACAGGTGAGGTGGAGGCCACTTCTGCTGCTGCCGCTGCCTCAATTTCTGCCTGGGTGGATGGGGATGGATGGATAGGTGGATGCAGACAGTGATGCAGGCATGGCGCTCATCAGGGAAAATTGAACGATGGCTTGTCAATTCAGCTGGGGAATCTGGGAGGATTTGGGACTCACATTTTTCTTGTGCTTTGTTGTGTTTGCGCAGCGCAGCCAAGAGGCCTACATTGAAAGGAATCCTAAGAGTGTGGGAGGATAGCTTTAGCTGCAAGATGTCGATTCTGCTTCCAACGATATTCAACATTCCCTAACCCATTGAACTCTCAGCTGGTTATGCTTCGTTGTCATTCGCTTTATTAACACGATCATGGCACATACGATGCATGCCATATATGCCTAGACCGGCGGGGCAGGGTGTATTGCTACAGACACAGCACCCCAGCTTCCCTCTGCTTCTCCTCATAGTCATCAGATCTACCTATCATATAATCAATAATATAGTGAGAGTAGAGGGAGGCAGGAAGTACAGCCCGTTCCGGCAGGGGAGAGTTCAAGCCCGATCCGGCACCTCTCTTTAGCCTGCCTCTCTTAGTTATGCTATTATAATTCTAGACTGCTGGGGAAGTTCCTTCCTCCCTATGACACAATGAGCTGCTCTTTCATCTCTCTTTTCATTTGTTCCTTTTATGTGCATCCTTCTCCCAGAAATGCTTGTTACTAACCTAGCTAGAATATCGTCTTGGATTAGGATGGCACCAAGACCTGGGTCTTGGGTGCAGCTGTCGCTAGGGACCTGCTACACCTTGCTACGCTCTGCGATTCCCTGCAGTGTCCGGCTGCGTCCTGCTGCGTCCTACCGCGTCCACCCATGCTGTGCTGTGCCACATTACACCCCGTAACGCCCTGCTGTGCCCTACTATGACTAACCTACTGTTCATCACACCCCCAACCGGCACCGTCAGACACCGCCTACCAAGAGTCTGGGTCTGTCCGAGGTTTCTTCCCGAAAGGGAGTTTTTCCTCGCCACTGTTGCAATAGCTACCGCTAATGCTTGCTCTTGAGGGAATTATTGTAATTGTTGGGGCTTTGTAAATTATAGAGTGTGGTCTAGTCCTACTCTATCTGTAAAGTGTCTCAAGATAACTCTTGTTATGATTTGATACTATAAATAAAACTGAATTGAACTGAATATACTGTAATCTTTAGAATAAGTTAATTGACTCATATTATTTATTTTTTCTCGCATGTACAGTAGAACCATGGTTTTGAGCCTCAGTATGCTTCGATCACATTTGAAGACAGAAGCCTGCAGTCATAGCCTCCTACTGGCTGTATCCCAGTGCTGTGTCTTTTGCACATATTTGTAGTCGTGACGTGATGAACTGTATAAATGTACATGCGCTTGACATAAATGTAGATGACACCTTCAGACAGTGTTGCACTCGGTTGTTAACAGAAAAAGTGACAGAAATCCTGAAGAGAGAAGTTCAAACCCTGCTTACTTTCACACAATGCAATCACACGTGATTGTTGAACTGTCTTGGACACAGATATATGATTTAAGTTATTGCCATCATGGCTGGGTGATATAAAGAGGAAGTATGATGTTGCCATAAAACAGGGGTGTCACACTTTCTTTCACCAAGGGCCAAACTGGAAAATAAGAATCACATCCAGGGCCAGACGTGTAGTGTGTTGACATGCTTTCATTTAATCAAAAAAGTCAAATATATTTGACTGTATTACTGCATGTCCCATATAGCCTTCTCACTTCCAGATTGTTTGACATGAAGCCCTAAAAAAGTCAGCAAAAAAGTTCCTTAGCCATCATAGAGTTTAGCAAATCAAACAAAACAATGATTACATTTTTAGAAGTAGGCTTCCACACAGCCGACTCACAGCAACCTGTTTCACAGCCCGAATATGAAATCTCTCTGCTTCTGGGGGGATTTCTGAGTCTCAAAGTCGGCAAATCTGCCAAAATCACGTAATCGCAGTTTAAAAAATGTTTCCGCTCTTTTTGGTTTGGCGCACAACTAGGCTGGCCACAATTTATTATGAACCTTAATCAAAATTAGTGAGGGGCCGGATTTGTGTCCGCCCCCTATATATACAAATACATGTGTACATACTGTATTTATGACTTTAACAAAAAGGGGTAACATTTTGGGCAGCAATTGCATTATCCGTGTATCATTTGTTTTTTAAATAAAAAAATAAGTTAAAAAAAATGACTTGTTACTCGTTTTCCAAACCCAAAACGAAAAAATGAATAACGACTCATTTTTCCAATTTCCGATATTGTGCTCTAATTAAGCATTTCATCCAATTTTGATTAGGTGACCCGGAAGTGGTCTCTACTGGGACGCTATCAGAGGGCCCCGCAAAACAAACTACTAAAAAAAAAAAAAAAGTACCATTAGTGAAAATAAATCAGCAAACACAGTGGAACACACATAACATATTATAATGCATAATCATTTACATAACACACCGAGCTGACAACAATCCTTTCAGTCAGCAGTGAAGCATTGATGCAAGTGAGCATTACTGATTCAGTCACAATGGGGGGGGCATGGGTAGGGTTGGGTACCGAAACCCGGTTCCACTATGGAACCGGTTCCTACACAAACGGTAGTATTCGGACCGGATTAGAACGCAAATTTCGGTTCCTCATTTTGGTTCCGACTGAAATATTTTCTCTCTGTCGCTCCGGACAGCGGCAGACTCTTTTTTTCTTTCTCCCTTTTCTGCCGAGTGGCGCACGTGCCCGCTCGCGGTGTGAAGCGCATGTCCATATGCACTCTACAATCACTGCTGATAGACGGCTTTTTGTACACGCTCTGAAACGGATGTAAAAATATCACACTTTCTCTGTAGTCTACCGTCAGCTAGCTATCGTAAATGTAGGCTACTTTTAAAATGCCATATTTTCCCTCTGGGCTCACCAAAACGGACGTAAAAGCATATTAACCATTCACTGCATGTGATCACTAGTAAACATGTTACACTTGGTCTGCTAGTCTATCGTTCAGGACAAGACCCTGGAGCCTGGTGGTGGGGGAGGCGGGACAGCCTCCCCAAATTGTCTGCTCTTTCAAACTCCTCCCTGTGTGTCCAGGCCTCTTGGACACCATCTGAGAGAGTATAATAAAAGTAAATAGTAAAATATGGTCATTTTTCTGCAAAAGAACTGCTAAAGTTTGAAGCTGGTTGGCATACCAACTCAACAACATTTATTTTGTTGTTACTTGTTATAGACTGTTATTTGTTAAATTATTGTAGTTATGTGTTAGGTGACTTACGTTTACTTATTATATATTTAAGTACTTTAAAACACTAATATATTGTTCAATTTAAATAATTTTCAATTTAAAAAAAACTCCATAAAAGAGCCTTTCTTTGATGTCATTTTTCAGTTTTTCAAGAATCGGAATCGTTTTAAAAGTACCGGTTTGGCATCGGAATCGTAAAAATCCAAACGGTACCCAACCCTAGGCATGGGGTGGCACCGCCCCACCCTGAAATATGATTGCCCCCCCCAATCCATTGGGCTAGAGTGCTGTCAATCTGACAATGGTGATTTCCATTGGATCACTTGGCTGCCTGTTCTGCCAATCTTCCCAGCCCTTGTCACATGACCAATTAATGTTTCCATGACGACTATCCAAAATTGTGATACCATCGAACCAGCACAGGAATTGTTTTATAAAAAAGGTGGCACACTGAGCCTATAGAAAATGTGTATTGTTTTCGGATATACAAGAAACAAGTGAAATTAACAATGAATGTGGTGTTTTATTTAGCAGAATTACATAATGTTGTTCTATCCTATCCAATATTTCCTAAATTGTTTAACAGATTTTCAATGCTGTATTCTGATACATGGTCCCCCATGTGCTAACCCACTTAAAAAATCCTGGAATCGCCCCTGGTGCAAACACCTTTTAAAAGAGCATCTGGACAATTAATCTCTCCCTTTAAATCAAAACAAATGAAATACTTTAAAGGCAGGTGACCCTTCCCACCTATTGAATGGTGCAGCCAAGTCCCCTTGACTGGCCAGTCAATATTTCCTGACCAGCAAGGTAATTCAAGAAGAAAAAATCAATCTTGCTCTGCACTGCAGTTGTGCTCTGCATTCTCATTTGACATCATTTTGTAATATTTTCATTAACAAAGCCTAAAAAGCTAAAGTCGGTAACACCTTTAATGACAGAACCATCCAGCCCAGCGTCTTCGTTTAATATGCAGCAGGCCTTGCTCGTTTCTAACGCACACTGTGATGGTCTATGCCCTTTGAATTTAACAGACCCCTATATGGCATTTGTAGTTCTCAGATCTGAACTGGAGCGCAGCGCTTTGCTTTCAAGATAAAAGAGAGAAAGGGCCATCGAGTTCTTGACTGCAGTACCTCACTTCAGAGACAGATAGGTCTTGTAAATTGGCACCCTGAGGCTTTTAGCATGAACCGGCGCAGCCACAGAAGTAGCTGTGTCGTGGGGATCCCGCCAGTGCTCCTGCCGGTGCTCCTGCCGGTGCTCCTGCCGGTGCTCCTGCCGGTGCTCCTGCCACTCTGTGCTGCAGGATTGCCAGCTTTTGCAGCCGGAGGAACATGAAGAATGGTATCTAATCCACCAAATCTAAGACATATTCACGTTGTCAGCTATAAATGAGGAGAAGAAAAGTGCTTCCATTTCCTTTTGTGTCTGAAAAAAGCAGCATTTCCATCCATCCACCACCCTGCCACCCCTCAGATGTGTTGAGCCCTCAGGCCACACTTGATGGGATACAAAAGGAGGAGAGCTTTTTAGCTTGGTCTATCAGTAACCCTGTCAATACACCCCCACCCACCCCCATCACCACCTCGAGCAATGACCCATGACCTTTTAGACAGCCAACAGGAGGTGGAGGATTCAGAGGGAGGAACAGGAAGAAAGCGTCTAATTCATCCGAAGAGAAGCAGGCTGGCTGGCAGCACTTTTTCAGCAAGGTAATGACGCGTGTTGTTTTCAGTCTCTAAGCGTGTGTGTGTGTGTGTGTGTGTGTGTGTGTGTGTGTGTGTGTGTGTGTGTGTACACATGTGTGTTTCTGGGTTTTGTGATAACAGGGAACGAACCCCATGCGGGCATCCACATAAAGGAGGACGGAGGGGGGGGGAAGGAGAGATGAGCGATGAGGGAGGAGAGGAAATTGAAAATGTGGAGAGAAACAAAACAGGAAGACAGATGCGGAGGAAGCAGAGGATGCAGCTTGACAAAACGAGTGCAGAGTGAGACTTCACCCAGTGACGGAGGTAGCAGGCGAGATGAGCTCAGAGGGAGGGGGGAATGTCTGGGTGGAGACGGAGAGAGGCTTCTTTACTTCTCGTCCGTCATCAGACCTCCAGCAGGGGCTCCCAGGCCCCCCTACACTGCGCCCCAGGAGAGGTGCTTGGGCATGGGCCACTTACACACTGACAGACCTCCTGCCTGGATACTTTATCATCCAGACCAGACAGCACCGAGGGGGGGAGGGGGTGGTGGTGGGGGGGGGGGGGGGGGGGTAGACTGGATGGAATGCTCTCCACAGGTAGCACGGAGAATATGCTCCTTCTATCCTTCTTTATTCTTCTAGAGACAGATATTCACATTTTGTAAACAATTACTTACTTCATTACACTACATCATCAACATGCAATAAAATGTCCATGGTACAAAAAATTAAATAAACATTTGTAGCATTTGTATGGCAAATGATTTGTTTCAAACTTTTCATCTGTATTTGGTGTCTTGCTCACAAGTACTCCTAATAGACGATCGTTAACACGCTTTGGAGATTTCTTTTCAAGGAAGAGGTTTAGGGCCACATGTGAACATGTTATTTGAGTTCTGAGATTAAATCAATAAAGTGACTTCATTTATTTAATCTCAGAACTCAAATAACATGTTCCCATGTGGCCCTAATCCTATTCCGTGTCTTCTGAAGCGTCAGATGCTTCACATCAAATGCCAACGTTCGGTTTTGGCGCAATACATCTGGGATCATTTTCTTCTCAACGGACTTTGAGTAAGACGGCAATCTAAAGGAGGTTTTCTGAAAAGTTGTCATGTTCCTTTAACAGCAATGAGCACGCTCGTCATCCAGAGAAACTTGATTTGACTTGAGTTGGCGGATCTAATTACCTTCACCCCCATTACGTATTAAATCTGTTTCACCGACATCATTCTCTGAGAGTTTGCAGTTGCATCACAACTGATGCACAAATACAGTATTGTTAAAAGCTATAGACACTAGAGAAGAGAGAACAGGCTTTTGGTTGAATAACTATTTTATCGTATCAGTTGGCAAGCTGAGCTCTAAAAAAAACAAACACAAATATGTTTATAATAGTGATGATTATCTCAGGCTTAGGTTAGTTCTTGGCTTCAGAAATGAGAGCAGACGACGGACGGTCCTCACAGAGAAAAGCAACACTTTTTATTTAGTGTTTGTTTATGTTTGTGTGTGCTGATAGTGGGAGGGGTGCAGTGTGCGTAGGCTACGACTCGTCTCTGGTTCGCTCAGACAACAGATCCGTACACAAGCCAGCTTTCCAGAGCCCCAAATCAGCCCTCACAGATGGATCTTTATTGCTTTTCTTGGAAAACAGATAGGAAATAATTGCACTTTGCAGAGAAAAAAAAACTGTGGTCTAAATTAACCCACGAGCACAGAGCGGGGAAACTTTTCTAATTAAACATCCATTAACTTGTTGGCGTTTACAGACGCATTGGACAGAATGCCATTGTATTACTGCTTGCTTAATGAAAAGGAAAAAGACTTCAAATGAATTGTATTTCCAGGCTGTCATGTGGATGTGGCTGAGGTCTATATATCCAACCTCAGGGACTGTGTGGAAGTTATTAAGAGGAGGAGGTGTGCGGGCTGAATTTTTAATTTAATAATAATCAAGAACCTCTTTAGTGCCTTTTTGTCTTTTCGAGACATTTCACTTCGAATCACACATGATGGTGCATGATGAGAAGTCAGGGAAGCATGCATGTAGTGGTGGAATGTAACTAAGTACATTTACTCCGGTACTGTACTTAAGTCCAAATGTTGAGGTACTTGGACTTTACTTGTGTCTTTTCTTTTCATGCCACTACTTCTACTACAACTCCGCTACATTTCAGGGAGACTTTTTACAGCTGAAATGATTAGACCATTAAACACACAACTGTTTGGATCCTTTACACTTTCTAAAATGGGAGGATTGTTATTTACTTTTAATACTTTGTCTACATTTTCCTGATGATACTTACAGACTTTTTCTTAAATAACGTTTTCAATGCAGGACTTTCATTTGTAACAGAATATTTTTACAGTGTGGTATTAGTACTTTTACTTCAGTACAGGATCTGAATACTTCTTCCGCCACTGCATGCATGTCTGTAAAAGTTCATGGCATCCACAATTTGTAGGTATGTCTTTTTCTCATGCTTGCTTAATGGCCTCCATGGAGGGCGAGACTAAACTCTACAGCAGGGGTCACCAACACGGTGCCCGCGGGCACCAGGTAGCCCCCAAGGACCACATGAGTAGCCCTCAGGCCTGTTCTAAAAATGAAAATTGAATATTGATATTATCTGTTTCCCACCTTGTTAAGTCATTGTTGATAATTATTGTGAGAAATCATTAACGCGATCACTGTCTTCACATAGATGAGTATCATTAATCATTAATAATCATATATAACTAAAGGCAAACTTGTTATTTCAGAAGAGTGTATCAAACTGGTAGCCCTTCGTATGACTCAGTACCCATGAAGTAGCTCTCAGTTTCAAAAAGGTTGGAGACCCCTGCTCTACAGTTTATCATATATGACTGCTGGGATTGAAATTCATGTGTGCCAATGTGCAATACCAATGTCTGAATTGTGTGTAATTTATCATAATCATTTTACTGTTTGATTTTAAATGTACTGTGTTCACTGATACAAGTGGCTTTAGACTGTAGTGAGAAAGGATGACAGCTGGACATGTGGCAAAGGCGTCACTACTGGTGTGAGACAGAGGCCGCTAGTATTCCAAGTTCATCTGTTCACCTTTGACCTCTGCCTACAGTAAAATAAATTAGATGGAGCCAGAGTGGCGGGATAAACATGTTGTTCATAACCATGTTAGAAGGATGTTATTTAAAATATGTAACCACGATACTGTACATAAGCATAAAGAGAAAGAGAAATACAGTAGAAAGTCATCATGTATTTTGAGATGGTTTTGAATGCTGAGCTGAATGCATCTCCCGGTACTGTGTGTTCAAATAAAGCTGCCTAACAGCCAAAACACACCGGGCCTGTATTTTTATTTCAGCGCTCATGTTATCCAATCTGTCAGTTTATACTGGGCGCGGAGCGGATGCGTCGGCCCGCAAGCTGTAGCGATCGTTTCAGCGTCTCCTCTGTTTCTTGGGCGAGACGCGAGCGTATGTGTCAGGCCTGGCAGGTAATCAGATACAGGAAGACCACGGTGCAGCCGGATACTTTACAAAAATAAAACACATTAAAAATAAAACACCTGGTTTCCTGGTGATTTTGGTTTGATCTTGACTTCTCACAGCGAGACACGCGATCAGGCACACGGAGAGAGAGACGGACAGACAGACAGAGTGACACACACACACGCACGCACACACACACACACGCACACACACACACACACACACACACCCCACATGAAAGCTACAATTACCACAGTTTCATGGCACGTATCTACGCTTTTACGTGCCCGGTGTGTTTTCGCTGTTAATCTGAAGAGTTTGAGTTTTTCATCTGTCTCATCACTCCCCGAACCCATTTCAATGACTTCTATTTAATTTATCAGGTCTTAAGTTGAGAAAAAAATATGCAGGTGCTTGTTGGCAAACATTTGTTTTATTGGGGTAAATTGCATTTCCTTGCATTTGTTTTATTGGGGTAAATTGCATTTCCTTGCAATTTCCCTGCTGAAACGGGTGAAAATATTCTAAGTCTTAACTACTTGTTGAATTTGATGAGGGAAATAAAGCCCTGAGACAAAGAGAGGATTGGTGTCCTCTGAAAGTTTTTGATATCACAAGGGAAGCATTAGCAATGACAATGAAGTAAAAACCCGCCCCAGACTGGCCCAATCAAAAGACGGCACGACCCTAACTCTTCATCAAAAAGAAAAATAACTCTCCCTTCTCGGACCACCCCGCATGCCCTTAATAATTTGTACATTTATAAATCCATCTCACTCTCTCCCACACACACACACACACACACACACACACACACACACACACACACACACACACACACACACACACACACACTTACTCACTCAGTGGTTTATGTCTATTTCATAAACCCAGAAAGAGAGAGGAAGTGAAAAAGTAACATCAATGGGCTCTCACATCAGAGCAGTGTTAGCCTTGAGGTTGAATTAATGATCAGCGCAATTAATCTTTTATAAGGAGTAATAGTAAGCCGTGCTGGGGTATTTGCAACAGCATGGAACAAGATGTCTGCTGACTTTAGTTCACACTCACACACACACACACACACACACACACTTTCTCGATTGAAAGCACATGAAGGAAAAGAGATGAATTTTTATTTCTGCTTTCCAGCATCTCCGTATAATCCCATATTTATTGCGGCTGATGTGAAGGATGTACAAATGAACAAATACAGCCGAGTGGATTGTGTTCACGCCTCGTGTTGAACACTAAGGTGGTTAAAGTAAACCGGGGTTAAACAGGGAAGACAGGGAATAATTGACTTTCATTTCCACCATTTGACTTCTATTTCTTTCAGCTGCCATTAAGTGTGGCCGAGGCAGCGAGCTTTGAGCCTCGCGCGGGGCTGCAAAGAGCACTAAAAGGAGGGCTGCTGCTTTCAGAGGTTTTAATGAAATGGGAGCAAAATTACTGTTGTAAAATTTGGCAAAAGGTACTGAGACTGCTAAAGAGAATATTGGCTATTATATGTTGTGTGCACTGTAAAACCCACAAGGACACGCGGTGCAACATTGGTTTATGGTGCCCTTTTTGCTTTTTTCTCTCTTTCTTTTGCACTGGACCTGAGCAACACAGCCTATTCTCATGAACCATACGTTTGAAAAGCTATGAAAAGTTAAAGGTGCAGTAGGTAACACTTATAAAACTAACTTTCTGTCATATTTGCTGAAACTGACCCTATGTTCCAGTAGAACTACATTAGGCAGGTAATTAAAAAAAAAGAAATCCGGCTCCTCTGGCACCACCTACAGCCTGTAGTGCGATTTGCAAAAATCCACCGCTCCCTGGTCAGATGCACCAATCAGGGCCAGGGGGGGGTGTCTACCTGCGTGTCAATCACTGCTCATGCACACGCATTCATTCTCCCTTGTGGGGGGAGGGGCTTAGGAGACCGTTTTGGGCTTTAGCGGAAAGGGGGGAGGGACTGAGAAGTTGTCGATTTTCAAATTTTTTGGCTAAGTCCTGGATCTTCACAATCCTACCTACGGCACCTTTAAGCACTGTAATTAGTATGATTTCCATGTTTTTGTTTGCCACTTGGGGAAATGTTCGAGGTGGATGGATGGGCTGTTAAAACACAAGGACTATCAAGCCAGGGAGCGGAGTTTGCTTCCCGGGGAAAACAAAAGACTTTCACCCAGGAAATGCGTGTTCCTTGGGAGTGTTTTAATACAAACCACAACCTTTTTTCTAAACCTAACTAGCCGTACTGGTGCCTAAACTTAACTTTCGTCGCTGCATAACGCTCACCTTTTTGCCTAAACTCTGTACCCGGCTAACAGTCACCTATTCTCCGGTAACTGAACCACCAACTAACGCTGACCTGACGGAGCACCGTGCGGAGCACTGTAGCCGGCATCGCAGGGCTCGGTAGCGGCTAAACACATCTACTAACTGCTGCTGATACGACCGAGCTGTGACGGAGGTCTGTAGCCGGCGTCACGGAGCTCAGTAGCTAATTTCATGTGACCAGCCGGCGGTCTCCTAGTTTTCGTATATCATACATTTTAGTGTGCGTAACTTTTCCTATGATATCATACCAACCCATTCATGAGAATGCGTTGCAGCTACCATGCTGTACCAAAACAATCACCACCAACCCCGCAATAATCCCATTACGTATCTATCTTGGTTGTGTAAACTGAAGTGCTATTTACGTGAAATCTTTTAAATGTCGAATCTCACGTGCATCAGATGTTTTTGCTGGGATAACAAATGGAAATGCTTCTATGTTGTGTATTGTTGTGATTGATTGTCTGTTTCCATGTTATGCAAATCTGATAGACAATGAATCTGGATCTGAATCCGAAAAACTATTTCATTTACAGGGAAATGTAAAATTGTTGTTCAAAAAACAATCAATACAAAATCAGCCAATGCAAGGCAATGTTTCTTCTCTGTGTTGTAGCTACAGTCCTGGCTGCACAGCTGACCGATTTCTGATGCAGTGTTCACAGAGACAATGAAATGCTTGTAACAACTTCATCTCTTGCACAAGAGGCGAGGCAGAAGTCTGTCCATCAGTCCCTCTTCATTTGGATGACAGTGAGAGACAAAAGTGTGTATGTGTGTGTGTGTGTGTGTGTGTGTGTGTGTGTGTGTGTGTGTGTGTGTGTGTCAGGGCTGCATCCAAGCTCAGGTGTTTAGTGTTTGTTTCCGCTCTATAATGAAGAAGTAATGAGCAGTCGGACAAGCTGTTGATTACCTTTTTTCCACCAGTTCGCAAAGCGCTTGCAGATGGCTTGCAATTGTCTCTACTCTGTGTGTGCGTGTGTGTGTGTGTGTGTGTGTGTGTGTGTGTGTGTATGTGTGTGTGTGTGTTTGTGAGCGTGCGTTCATGTGCGTGTGTGTAGGATCATTTCCTGTGTCTGCGTCCTGCATGAGTGAGTGAGTGAACGAGGAAAGTATCGATAGGAGTTTCCATATGAAACAAAGCAGTTAGCGGCAGCCTCTACCCCAGGGGTGCATTAGGATTTCCTTTGTAGTGAAGTACTAATAAGGCCTTTGGACAGTGATGGATGAAACATTCCCAGGGACTGACACATCAATTGTTCTTTCCATAATAGTAACCTCTAAAGTGAATCAATCTAAGTTTTGCGAGGAGACCTTTGTGTGAGAGTGTGCACACATTAAAATCGGAGTATGGAGAGGCAGTGGCCCAATATCAGGCTGATACCAGACTCATGTAATAAAGACAGCAGGTATCATCTATTTCTGTCAGGCATCTAGACTAGCACTGGATGTTTCCAGACCATTACACCTTGGTAAATTAATTTACTGAATTTTATGCGAGACCTAACGTGCGAGACATAACAATAGATGTGAAAAGATGATATAAAATCTGACAATTTAATGGAGTACTCCGACGATTTAGTATTGCAGTTCCATGAAGTTGGGGGACTCTCATGAGACAGATTTGATGAAGAAGAATAGCCTAAACCTAAGCAGCAGAGGCTGACATATCCTGATATTTCCCCTAATAACCTAATCTCTCTAATCTAATCTAGCACATTTTTTTTAATGGGGATTCAGACTGAAAAGGGGCCTATGTTGATGGGGGTGTGTTATTTAAGGCACAGGTGATAATTAAATAAGATCCAGTTATTTCTTTTCATCAGACACTCAAACACTGCCAAACAGTTTGTAATACTCACAGACAGAATTTTACTAGCCTGGGAAAACCCTGACGAACTTCCAGCAAATTTGAGATTTGCTCTGCAAGTCCGTCTGGCCAAGAGACCATTCAAGCCCATTTCCAATTTTTCCAAATCGAGGCACCAATCACAACCGTTGAGGCGGGCTTTACACAATGACGATAGCGCAGCACCGGCAGGCAGCTTTTTGTTTACATTCAACATGACGGCCACCGAAGCGCAGCAACCCATTGATGCAGCTGTCGCTGCTACGTCTCCCGGATCGTTGGTCTGATTGGTTGAAGGACTATCCAATTGCGCCCAGAGGCATTTGAGCAACGTCCGTTGGTGACGCCCCTTTGGAAATGGGCTGTGAATGAAGCTTGCCCAGACCCTTCTCAGTTACAACTGAGAAGGGTCTGGTGTCAACCAGGCTAGGATTTTACAACTCTGGAAAGTTATCAGAGAGTCAACTGTACTTCTCTTATATCTTTAGTCACAACGATTGTAAGGTAAAAAGTATAAACACAGCGTTTATGTTACAATGGTGTGTGCACTTGCGTGTGTGTGATTGGCCAGTAAGCAGCCTGTCAGGTGATGTTGCGTGGCAGCAAAACTTGAGCTTGGTTCAGCCGCATACACACGATGAAGTAGTTATTTCCTGTCGCATGGTTTGTTCCCTGAGTACACACAAGCTTTGTTTGCAGTTTTTTTTTACACCTGGCGGTGATTTCCCAGCTTTAGAGTCTATGTGTATGAAGCCTCCATGCCTGTTAAACTCTTGCGTGTAGAGAGGAAACCGATGGGCTGGAGTTAGGGATGCTCTTCAAAGTGCATGCAAAAGGGCCAAGAGAGCTTTTAAGATGTTTGTTGATAGTCAAATGTATTCTTTTTTGTTCTAATTGTTCTTATTGTTTCATTGGGTGTACTTTTGATGTTTTTTATCATATTTGTCATAAATTATCATGAGTCACTCAGTGCTGTTGACTAGCTTGGTTTATTGGTAGAACTTCAATCAGTTTTTGCGGATGAATGCAGTTAATTTATGTTTCAAAGTCCTAACTTGTAATTCTTATTCACACCAATAGATCTTAGTTGGTATTTTACAGGGTAATGAAACATGGGTTCAACCTACAGTGGTGCTCATAAGTTTATCAACCCATGCTAAAGTTGACTAAAAAGAGGGATAAAAATCAGGAAATTGATTTTAATGCCTTAATTAAAAAAAATGAGGAAACATCCAACTTTTAAGGACACCAATTTTCTTTGTGAATGAATAATGTATCGTAAATAAATAAATGTTCTTCCTTAAAATACAGGGGGCATAAGTATACACACCACTATGTTAAATTCCCATAGAGGCAGGCAGGTTTTTTAAATTTTTAAAGGCCAGTTATTTCATGGATCCAGGATACTAGGCATCCTGATAAAGTTCCCTTGGCCTTTGGAATTAAAATAGCCCCACATCGTCACATACCCTTCACCATACCTAGAGACTGGCATGGGGTACTTTCCATAAGATATCTCAATGCAAATTAAACCAGCTATTAGGCTAACTGAAATAAAACCACAGCCAATCTCCCTGTATTTTAAGGAAGAACATTTATTTATTTATAATACATTATTCATTCACAAAGAAAATTGGTGTCCTTAAAGGTTGGATTTTTTCCTAATTTTTTTAATTAAGACATTAAGATCAATTTCCAAAAGATTATTTGTTTATTCCTCTTTTTATTCTACTTTAGGGTTCATAAACTTATGAGCCCCACCGTATGGGTGAACACATCAACCTCATTGTAATTAATCTGACATTTCATTCATAATTGAAACATTAAGCCAGTCATTATAAAAATTATAATATTCATTTGACAGAAGGTTGATGGAACACATGCATGCATCAGGGGAAATGGAGATGGGCTGCTCCAGAGTTTTCCCCCCACTCATATACACACATGTATTACACAGTTTTATCTTTTGCCAGACTCCCTGATAATGGTGGGCTGATGTGCTTTTATGGGGCTAAAAAAAAGAAAAGAATATGAGTTGTGTCAAGATATGAATCAGTATTAAAGATTAGGGCCTTGATTTGTACAAGTGAAGAGGAGCGCAGAAATCATCAACAAAATTAACATCAAAGTCGTCCTCGGCTGCTCTCCCAGAGTTCTGCAGGCTCACAACCACTATCACTGTTTCATCTACTGTGTGTGTGTGTGTGTGTGTGTGTGTGTGTGTGTGTGTGTGTGTGTGTGTGTGTGTGTGTGTGTGTGTGTTGATATCAGGCAGAGATGTCTCGAGTGAAGTAGTAGTAATACAAGAACTCTACGAGTAATGACACACATGACATTCACCAGCTGCTTCCTTTCACATGCCAGTAATGAGCGTCTCCAGGAGAACGTAATGTGTGTGGGGTTCCTACAATGCCTCACTAGTTCCAGTTACAAGGATGGGCTCCATGACCAGCGTCCAACGTTTGGTGGAAAGCATGATCAGGTCAGAGATATTGGTTTCTGCAGTTGTGGTCTAAACTTCATCACACTAGATCGTATTGATTGAATATTTAAGATACTTCTTTAAAAATGCTCATTTCTGATTTGGTATCATTGCTACTGCTATAACATTGCATCTGTTATGCAGGTGTCCCTCCTGTATTATTGTATTCAATTGTAGAGTTGCAATAAATCAACAACTCTTTTTTCATCTTTCTACATGAAAAACTTGGCTTATCACCAACCAGAAGGAGGCCTTCTGAGTCATCTTAACTTTGATTTCAGTAATATTGTACCTTATTCTTACCTTTATCGCACTGAAACCATGCAGGGAACTCATAGTGCACCTTTAATACAGTTTAAACATATAGTATACAGTACGTATATGCAGTATATATATATATATATATATATATATATATATATATATATATATATATTTAGGTTATAGTCTGTGTTCTGGTAGTTATTTAGTTGACAAAGCAAAGCAGATTTATTTATATAGCACGTTGCTTTACAGATTAAACACTGTAAAAAACTAAAAACAATCAAATGCACACAGAATAAAAACAGAAAATTAATTAAAAACAATGGTAATATAATTTGTTCCACATTTGAGCAGCATAAAAGCTTAAGGCAGCTTCAGTGTGTTTAGTTTTGACTCTGGGAACAACTGAGTTATCTAGAACCAGCCGGCCTGAGAGATCCGCGAGGTTTGTACTGGCTCAGTAGACCTGAAAAATATCTTGCACATAAACCGTTCAGTTATTTATAGACAATCAATATAATTTTGAAGTTGATTCTGTGAGAAACTTGTAGTCATCGTAATGAGCTGAGAACTGGAGTTATATGTTCAGCCTTTTTGGTCCCTGTTACAACCCTGGCAGCAGCATTCTGGATCAGATTAAGCTGTTGGATTGATTTCTTAGACAGACCTGTGAACAGTGCATTGGAGTAGTCCAGCCGGCTAGAGATGAAATTATGTACATGTTTCCATAGATCATGTTTAGACAACAAGTCCCTGATCCTTACGATATTTTAAGCCGGTAGAAGGCTGTTTTGTTGAATTTAATGTTAATGTTAAGTGAGAATCTCAGATAACACTGAGATTTCTATCTTGATTTGTATTTTTCAACGACAGTTTATTAAGGTAAGCACAGGCTCATCAATTGTCATATAAAACCTTAATGTTTTGTACAATTTCAAATAACGGGAGCAGGTAAAGAATAAATTACAGAGGTCCGAGAATTGACCCTTACGGAACTCCACACATTGTTAGGAAATTCTTGCATGTACAGCTACCAATTTATAGAAAATAGTCTCTGTCTTGAAGGCAGGAGTTGAACCGATTCAGGACTGTGTTAGAAACCAAATCAGTCTATCTATTAATATATTATAGTATTGTTTACTAATACATGGCAAATTTGAAATGGGCCTGAAGTTGTTAAGTACAGATGCATCAAGATTAGCTTTTCTTTTTTGTGGTTTGATTTCAGGGCTTTGGAGAAGACCCCTAAAGGCAGTGAACTGTTAACTATCTGTGAGTCATCTGTTGCCAGGCAACCAAAAACCTTTTTAAAAAAAGCTCTGAGGGAACCAAATCAGGCGAATCATCATATAACAGATATGGCTTTCAAGTGGGGGAGCCGAGTTCATGTCCTGGAAAAAGTTAAGGGAAAAACTCAAGACTTTTTCCCAGGAAACGGGTGTAGTAGTCCTCATGTCCCAGGGGACCGGTGTTTTAACACAAGCCACAATTTTGTTGTAATCTTAACTAGTCATTTTGGTGCCTAATCGTCGCTGGCTGATGCTCACCTTTTGTCAGCTAAACTCAACTACAACGTCCACTGAAAGGACCGTCTCCTCACGATGGTCTGTACCCAGCTCACAGTCACCTTTTCTCGGTTAAATTTAACTATAAAGGCCGCTAAACTTTGGTCGTCACATGACCGGTCGTCAGTCGGCGTAGTTTTGTAGGATATCATCTGAATTGTTGTGCATACGTTTCCGTAAAATATCATACAAATCTGTTCATGAGAATGCTTTAAGATATTAAGACCTCTGGAGATAACCAAATCCAGAATGCGGTCTTTGTTGTCTGTCACTTTTCTATGCTGAGAGAACCCTTTGTGCTCAGAAAATTAAGAAAATGCTTCATGTGGGCATCACTACTAAACAGTAAAAGCAGACCAGGGAAGGGAGGTTGGTACAAGGAACAGGAAATAGGTACTGAATAAAACGTTAAGTAAGTTAAGATCAGATGTCACACAATGCTTCACAATAAAACAAAAGAAAAACAAAATAGTGACACAATACACTAATTTGTGTTTGGAAATAAAATGAATGTATCAGTACAACAGGCAAACATGAAGGAAATGACGAGTTTGCATTAATCAAGGAACAAGGTAAATTAAAATAAAGTCCTGTCTTGAACGATCACTGTGTGGTAAATAAAGATGTTGGCAACTATTATAAATATATATAAATTATAATATAAATATGAAAACATTCTATGGTCAAATTATTGACTGAAATTATTACATTTTAAAATATTTAGCCGTACTGCATATACCTCATTATTAATCGCCTTTCCAATGCGTCTGCTACATTAACCATTTTGTGGAAGTCTGCAAATGCAGTTACAGAGATGAATTTGTGTCTGTTTAGCACTGAAGTGAGCAAACGAGAATCCAGCCAAAGCTCACACCCTACAATATCATACAACAGGTTGCCTAATGTGTAGTAACAGTAAATAGATCTTGTTAACATCCAGGCTCCATAAAAACCCAATCCCTGCGTTCCTCTCTACGATGTAAGGTTGAGCATTAGTCAGTTGCTTATTTCCACACCATTTCGTCGCGCAGCAGCAACACCCCCCACCCTGTCCTCCCCCCACACCGCCTTTAACTCTGGCCAAATGCTTCCCCAACTGTTGAAACATATGGCCTGAGGAATCACTGTGAATGTGTGTGTGCATGTAAGAATTGTTTGTTTGCAAAGGCCCAGTGACGTACTTGTTAGCAATTAGATGTTGTTTCTTCCCAGGCTTGTAAATGCATGCATGCCTGCATCTGCATATGCACAGGAGGGCCTGTGTCTCTGCTGCGCTGAGGAGGAAAACATGACTGATGACAACTCATCAGATCGTCTGTTGTCAGAGAAAGAACGGGGAGACAGAGTTACGGCGGATGGAATGAAATGAAGAAAGACAGCAAGATGAGAGAGGACAGAGTGTCCTGAGGTGAGGGACACTTTGCTGAGCTGTGAATGGTTGCTAAGAGCTTTCTGTCTCATGGGAAAGTCTTCTGCAACTTTAGAGATAATGACATATAGTGACACTGTGGCAATGTAATTCTGTTTTACATTGTCACAGTGCTTTATACCTCATCGTACTGACTGGGGTACCCGCAGACCCCAGGTATGCTTTCTGTCATATCTCACAGCTGCTTTATTCTATCATTCCAATGTTTCATGACTTTGTCAATCAGTTTGTTCCTAAGTACTTCATTTGTTTTTTTTGTTTTTTTATACCAATGTATTGGGGTCCTAGGGAACCCCAGTCAAAAGCCCCAAATTGCAGCCTATGCAGTTTTATCAGATAAAATGGAATAGAAGGATGAGCTGACACTGTTGGGTGGGATGATCTATAGAAGACCATGAAATGCAAAACCTCTGGGACATTTTTTTTAATACGATCTTGAATTAAGATTGTTGGTGTCAAACTACTCACAAATGAATTCCGTTTAATAAATCATGAGAAACTGTTGATGAGCCAATTTGACGTTGTTGAGGACATTCATGTCAGATCAATCTGTGAAAAAATGTGTTTTCATCCATTTAATTCGCTCGCGCTGTGGATCAAAAGAGGAAAAACACTAATCATCTAAATGTTAACTTTCTCTGATGCCAGCTGTGCAGCAAAATCATTTACATACAGAATGTGACCAAATAGGAGTTAAATGAGAATGACAACCTGATGAATTGTCATTTTTAACCCTTACATGAGTTAATTTCAATGGACTCTGTATATTGTGTTTTTTGTATTCATATAGCCTACTTGTTTTTATACAATTTAATCTACCTACTCAATTTAGTTTTTTTTTAATTTATTGTAAGGGAGGGGGTGCAGACCCCCGGCTGCAGAGTGTGTGAACAATGTCAAGCAGGAAACCTGAGAATGCAGCCTGGTATGAACAGGTCAAGCACAGGTTAAGTGTATGTTTATTTTGGGATGCCAAATTGAGGCCTGTGTGTGAAAGTGGTATACGACAGACCATATACAAAGAGCCCGCAGAGCAGATTTCTTGGCAAAAATGGTGTTATTGCGGTTATTTGCCCCATGAAATACAAATAAATAGGGTGTATAATGCAGCCAGGGTTCAAAATTAGCACCATCTACCAGCCCAATGTTGGTAAAATATGTAACTAGATGGTAGATTTGCTTCAGTCACCACCTCCAAAAAAACAATGGTAATCTATTGAGTGGCTGGTAAAATTTGAACATTCACTAGCCATTTGGCTGGTGGACAAAAAGTTAATGTTGAACCCTGAATGTAGCACATCCAAGGTTTTCAGGATTTCAGATCTATAAGATTAAAACAATCTTTTATTAGCTGAATAATACGGTGGCCAACAGGGGCAACTTAACACACTGCAACTTAAGAAAGCACATGAAAATAAACAAAACACAAGCAAATAAAGAAAACATCTTCATTAATTTGACATCACATGCGCAGCATTTAGCGAACATGCTGAAAATATGCACAACACAACCAAATACACAAACGCGCTGCAAATACAGAAATGATGCAAAAAGAAAATCACACAAACCCCGAAAACAAATGCACCAGAAAAACGCTGCATCCAGTTTACACAACGGAAGGTGAGGTTATGTCAGAGAGAGTGTATATTTTTTTTCCCTAATTTTTTTATTAGATTTTGAAAGTGTTCTACTTTTCAGTAACATATATGGGCCAACTAGTGTTAGCTAGCAAGCTCTTGTAGAAGTCAGTCTCTAACACGGTAGCTACGTAAACCTGTTGCTCTTTTATAATACTGTTAGACCAAAACAAAAACAAACTATCATCTGCCGTCTCTCTTTCTCTCTCTCTCTCTCCCCGTGGGGGTCGAAAGCCCAGCTGTTCCACTTAGCGCTCCCCGTAGAGGCCTGGAGAACTTCCGTTGTGTAAACTGGATGCAACGTTTTTCTGTATTTGTTTTCGGGATTTGTGTGCTTTTCATTTTGCATTGTTTCTGGATTTGCAGCGCGTTCATGTATTTGGTTGAGTTGTGTGTATTTGCAGCGTGTTTGCTAAATGCCGTTTTCTTCATTTGCTTGTGTTTTGCCTATTTGCATGTGTGTTTTATTTTGTGGAGTTGCAGTGCATTTGCCCCTGTCGGCCACCGTAGATTAAACCCACTGGATCGTCTCGACAAATGCATTAGAGCATAAGATCATCAAGATTGTTTTTTAGTTTGAGAGATGTTCAAATGGTATTTCTACAAAGATCCCTGTGGATCTTCGCAGAAGAGGGGGATTCTGGTAGCCACAGTTCGCAAAGACCACATGTTGGCCCTGTATGTAAAACAAGCTGATTGGCTGATCCAATGTCTTGTTACTGTAAGAGGCAGATTTGAAATGAAACACTGGAAATAAAGTGGACACAGTTATACACAAATCCATGCTATAAACAACAAGACAGCAACAGCTATTGTGAACATGGGGCTGCCCATTTTACTGGAAGACTCCAACTGATGTCGTCTGACAGCACGAGAGAAAAGAAAAATCTGGATAATTCCAGTCAAAACCTTTAAGTAATTAAAAAATAAGCCTACAAATATGGTCAACGTCATATTACAGTAAGTAACAACGAGAACAAAGAAATACCAATATTCCCTAATTAAAGATGGAAAATGTAAATTATTTGTGGTTAGTCGTATTTGTTTTATAGAGGCTCACACAAGATTATAAACACTCTATCAAACTCATATCTGAAAGAAACAAAATACAAAAAAAAAACCCACTTAAGCCCAGAGGAAACAAACTCAATTGTGTGTGTGCGTGTGTGTGTGTGTGTGTGTGTGTGTGTGTGTGTGTGTGTGTGTGTGTGTGCTTGTGTGTATAATCTCTGTGACACTCAGCAGCCTCCATGCTGGATGGCTGTGCTCCCCTGACCCCCTGCCCTCCCACGCTCTCCCCCCTGAGGGCATGTCGGCTGGAGCCAGTGCAGATCGGGCAAGTCAGGGCAGCAGGGAACACACTGGGTCAGCTGAGAGAGTGTGTGTGCAAGTGTGTGTTTTCTTTCAAATTGGGGAGTGGGGGAGGAGGAGGATGAGAATGATCCACAGATAATATCAGCGCCCTGGGCTACAACTGCTGTGGTCATCTGTTACTGATTGATCTGTGTGTGTGTGTGTGTGTGTGTGTGTGTGTGTGTGTGTGTGTGTGTGTGTGTGTGTGCCATATATGGAAGTTTCACAGCCCCTCCTTTGTAATTACTTAGAATGTGATTTTCAGATGGCAGTTGAAGAGTTGCTCTAAATATTTAGTCCGCATCCTTGAGGGAAACTTCACTTTGCATAATGAGGCATTAAAACAAGCATAATAGTGTATAGGCTTTGAAATTAATTTACCAAATCACATATTAAATTAAATTCATTTATATTGCTATTTCATGTGTGCGAATGTAGCTGCACAGGTACAAAACATGTACAGACCAAATAGAAGAGTACTGATATCACATTCAATAGTATGAGTGGAAACTATGTATAAATGTAAGAAAATAATATATTTAGTAAAGATTGTTTTTAATCTCGGGTAATTATTAATAATAACCAATATATTATTTCAGTGGCACAAAACAGCCCCCATAAAAAAAAGACACATTCAAGTTTAATCATCATTTATTTCTCAGAGTGGAACAATACGTCTAACCACAGCAGCTCAGTGTCCAGGCCAGGACAACTAACAGCCCTTCTCCCTTTTCTCCAACTCTTTAAGCGTATCATTTACGGTCCTGCAGAGGCTCCTCACAGAGCTTTCTCTGCAGCCTAGGTAAGTGGCCTGAAGTTTAAACTTGTGCGCTGGTGTGTGTGTCGATCTCCTTGAGAGAATAGCAGGGCCGGCATGTGTGTGTTTGTGTGGGGAGTGTGTGATAGAGCGAGTGAGAGAGTGACGGTGATTATTTCTAGAGTCATAGTGGGAGAAACAAAGTGTCTCCTCCTGTTCTTTCTGACCACGATGGGAAACGTGGTCAGAAAGACCAATCACAGTCGTTGCGGTCTGCGTCGCAGAAGTCTATGGGACATTTAAAGTAACACTCCCACCGTCGCCCCAACCCTCACGCTGTCTGAGACATGTTGTACAGTTAGCCCATTTCCTTTCTGCAGCTTAACCCTCCTGACGTTGGCAAGTTATTTAAAAAAAAAGAAATGAAAGCAATTTGTGACCTTTTTATCCAACTGACATAGTAAACACAAATACAGAAATATGTTGTGTAAAACAGTTCCATCGCTCTGAGTAAGAAGATGAGAAAATGTGTTTTCAGGGACTTTAAGAAACCCCAAATGGCAGCATACACCGAATAAAATCTGCAGATAATGTCCTGGCAGAAAGTTACCACTACCTTTTATGTTAAGTTTACAGACATTTCTGTTAATCCAAAAATGGAAAATTCTGTAGATTTAAGGTATATCCCCCATTTCTGTTAATCCAAAGAAAAAATGAAAATACGGAAAAATACACAACACAGTATATTAGACCTTGTTTCTATGGACTTTTCTATACATAGGTGTAATTTACAACCCCCCCAATAATCAAAATGCGCCAATGCAACCCACCCCAAAATTATAATTAATTTTAATTATAATTTCCTTTACATAAATACAGACATTTGCAAAATACATTGATGCAGAAAAGGCACACATTGTTGCAGAAAAATCCCAAAGAATGCAGGAAATGAAATGTTTGGTGTTCAACATTTCAATTCTGCTCAGATCTCAACGCCCCCGATGTTGAACCCAAAGTTACACCCTTGGCTCTGTACGTTTCCTTGTCCCGTCTTTCTTTTCTGAGATTTGTTCAAAGTCGGTCCTTCATTCATGCACATCTGAAGAGCCCATAATCAACCTTCACGCAAACACCCACACCCGCCTGCAGCTTTGCTTCCATCCGCACTGACCAGCGGGGGAATTCAAGCACTGATTCACCGTGGTGACTCTCGGTGTGTGTGTGTGTGTGTGTGTGTGTGTGTGTCTGGCGGCATCTGCAAAAGAGGAGCGCTGTGACGCGAAAAGTTCGGCCTCCCATAATCCGCTTTGCCTTTGTGAAAGTGAGTGACTTTGAAACTCACTATCACATAACCCCCCCCTCCTTCTCCCATCACACCGGAAATGGAAAGAGAGACGTTCTCTCTCTCTCTCTCTCTCTCTCTCTCTCTCTCTCTCTCTCTCCATTTCACCGTCCGTCTCTCTTCAAATCCTCCCGTTTTGTTTGGGGAATTGTTAAGTCTCTCTTTTTTTTGTTCTTAAATTATCATTCATTATCCTCTATTGGTTTTTCTCATTTGGAGCCTGGCGTGCATAAACGCACATGGAAATGAAAACTTTTCCGTTTGTGACAGAGATTAGCGCCGAGTGGAGGTCAAAGATAATAGCTTCTATTTAACACCAAAATAGATATGATTATTCTGCGCTTGCTCTTCGCTCAACTTTTTGCCCTCAATCTAAACGCCGCGGCTCCGATAGCTCTGTCCTCACTACGCAGCAACAAAGGGTTCACACTGCCGCTGCTCGCTATTTGTCATCCTATATTTAACACCAGTAATGGCATTCGAAAGCCAAAAAGAGAAACACTGAGACATTTCCTCTGTGCTTTTTTTCACTCCTTCCTCCCCTGTTTGCTTGTAATATTTATCGTGTGCACAAACAAAGGCTTTTTGTCGGCTTTAGATGAACAAATCGATGAATATTCAGCGTGTACTGGAAGATTAAACAGTACATTAGACAGTACTGCGGATGGTTTAGCATGTGTAGCTGAACTCTGCCGCGTTAACTGGTTCGTCACCATATGTAGATGCCTTAATCTACCTCTGGATTACAGCCGCAACATCTCCTTCAGACGGATGAAAACACACAGCAAGATCTCCTAAATCTACACCGCTGTAGTCAACAGGAACGAGTGGATTATGGAATGTTTGGAGATGAGACAGTGAAGGACGATAACGATTTTTTTTTTTTTGCTTGATTTGTAATTCAACATACTGAACATATTGAGGTCATGTTCGCCCATTATCACATGTTTTGGGGAAGTAATCACAAGTGTTCATTTCATGCTCAGATTAGTCTGCTGGGAGGATTTAATCACTCGGCTCCATCAGTCCACTCTGGTGGCACTAGGGTTAGGAATCGTTTTGATATATAGTAGCAGTTCTTCAATTCCAGTCCCAATTCTTCCTTTTGATTACCGGTTCTTCTCTATTGTGGATTCCGATTCATTGAGGGTGGAGTTGAAACGGGTCACATGCTTATTTCACAGATAAGAGGAACATTTTGTTTTGATTCAGTAGTGATTTAGTCTATATCCACGACGTTCCACTTCCGGGATTGTTCAGTTGACTCCGGAAATTCCGCCGGCTGAACATCATTTTGGCGAGATGTCCGTCACCTTTCTCTTTCTTTGTGTTGGCGTTCTAAACTCCGGTGGATTTCTGAGGACTATGGTTAACTGCTCCTCAGATCTCTGCAGGGTAAATCCAGACAGCTAGCTAGACTATCTGTCCAATCTGAGTTTTCTGTTGCACGACTAAAACAACCTTTAAACGTACACATGTTCCACCAAAACAAGTTCCTTCCCGAGGCTATTTTGTAGAGGCACCGGGGCTCCATCCAGCGCTTAGCGCCGCCCAAGACGATTGTGATTGGTCTAAAGAAATGGCAATAAACCAGAGCATGTTTTTCTCCCATCCAAGAATGCTGTGTGGACTAGCCCGACCTTCCTCCGCAGCGCTGTGGAGGAAGGTCTGGCAATGCGAGATTAATTGTGATTTACAGTTTTGTTTGTCTTTTTTGATGTAAAATAAATCGTAATTTTTTTTAAACTATTCCAAATTGGAACCGGTTCTCGATGCCCACTGACGGAGCCAATCAGGAGTTTTATTTGCTACCTGCTACGGAAAGCAACAACCTGCTGCTCGACTGGAAAGATCCAAATAAAATATCAATTTGCAAAAAGGTTTACAGCGTTGAAAACCTCTGCCGTATAACCCAAACGACAAGTCTGGGCCTGAAATAAAGTAATAATAAAAGCCTGGCATATGCTTTTGTCTGAGGTGTGGTAAATGCTGCAGAGCATCTGCCAGAGAGCCAGAGCTTCAGCCAGAACCCAAATGGATTCGTCATGTGTATAAGCTGCCTCATATCTACCAAACTGTACACATTCCAGCACAGAGCCATCCAGAGGTAGTTAAAGAATCAAAAGCTTTGTGACATAAATCAAAAAGCATGACCTCATGGGTCAAATTAGAAATGTGTTTGTCGTTACTGTATACTGAGATGCTGAGAGTTTAAAACTGAACTGGTGGTGAATTACACCTAAATGTCTTAAGCTTATGTAACGAGAATGGACATTAAATGACAAAAAGAATGGAGATGAGGATAGGAGAATATATATATATATATGTACATATATATTTTTTTTTAAGATTATTTTTTGGGCATTTTTAGGCCTTTATTGACAGGACGCTGAAGAAATGAAAGGGGAGAATGACATGCAGCAAAGGGCCACAGGTTGGAGTCGAACGTGGGCCCGCTGCGTTGAGGAGTAAACCTCTATATATAGGCACCCGCTCTACCAACTGAGCTACCCGGGCACCGGTATTTGCATTTTTAAATGGACCTTGGGTCTAACAATAAAGCTATCATCAATCAATGCACTCAACGCACTTTTTGAAAACTATCTCCTCACAACAAAAGAGCCCGAATCAGCTTTCTGAAAACTAAAAACTAAAAACTCTACAACGTGAACTCTTTTTTTTTTTTAAATCCCTTCATTCAAAATAGTTGGTCATGTGCAAAGAGCACTATGTGCACTATGTGTATGTCCTGTTGAGTACAGCGCACACCAGTGTTGTAGTCAAGACTACCTGAACCGACACCAAGTCATCACAAAGACCAGAGTGTATCGAGACCGAGACTTTGAGGGGTTGAGACCAAGTCAAGACCAAGACTAATGCAGGGCAAATCCCACACTGCACGCCACGATAAAATGTGGAAAGTGTGGAAAATGCTAACCATAGGCACTCCTCAAACTGATCTAAAAGATTTACATTCCCAAAAAAAGCCATAAGTGTATCATGCACAATGCCTTGATAAATAATCAAAAGGCAGTTTGAGTGGTCTTGAAATAAAATCCTGAGTCCTCTTTAATCTGAGACCGAGACAAGACTGAGTAAAAATGCTGTCGATGGGCGGGTTGCAATCCGACCTGGGGCAGGTTTCCTGCATGTCTTCCCCCTCTCTCTCCCCTGTCATGCTGTTCTGGTGATTAAAGCAACACCAAAGATTATTTTGTACCTAAAAATAATGTTTCCAAAATCGTTTCAGTGGGTCATCAACTCGTAACAGGGTGAACGGCCCTCTATCGGCTATAAACGATGATCTGTAGTTAGAATGAGAACGGTAATGGACAATTCCGCTTCCAACCTGTAGGGGGACTGAAGAGGAAAAGTGCTTTGGTGAAATGCCCAAAAACAATTATCTTAAAAAAAAGAAAAATGCAGTCAATTCCGAGACCAGACCTTCAAAAAGTAGTCCTGAGTCTGGAGTACTACAACACTGGTGAGCACACATCCTCATCTTGTGTCCAGAGACCCAGAGCTCGTACACTGGAGTGATGCTGCCTCAGGCTCCATCACTTTGGGATAACTTGATAAAACAGCTTACTTCACATTTTAAAACAGCATCCGTCGAGAGGAGCACACAATTAGGGTATGACGCAGGACCAGCCTTCCTGTAGTTCAGTGATCCGTTTCATCCTGAAAAGTCCGCTTTTTCAAAACCAACATGTCTCAGTTCAAAATTTTGTTTCAAAACAAAACTCAAATCATGCAGCTTCCCAAACAAATGTGCAATTAATCAAATGATTAAAAAACAATTGGAACCTGGTGCTTAGTTTCCCAGTGTGCTCGGCGGTATAAAGCCATGACTCTAGAGACACAGAGCTCCTATTTGTACTATTCCTTCCCTCTCTTCAATTGTTATTGTATACTTTTTGTAAATTCTATTCTATTGTTATACTGTATACTTAACAGAATTTTTTTTATATTTCTTACTGTCCTTTCTGCTTTTATTCTTTATATGTTAAGTGAGTGTTGTACTTTGAGAGCGAAGATTAACCGGAATCAAATTCCTTGTTTGTTTATGCAAACCTGGCCAATAAAGCTGATTCTGATTCTGATTCTGAAATCAGTCCACCTCAAGCCTTACTTTTCCCGTATGACCAGGATGAACGTCAAAATAAAAGCACATAAGACCTTCCTTTTCACCATTTTCAGTTTATTGTTGGCATATTGGTGTGTTTGTGTTTGTAATTTGTGAAAAAGAAATGTGCGTACATACCACTGCGTCGTGTACAACACCTTTTTGAATTTGGCCTTGTTTTTGATCTGTTTCTTTATAAATGGACCCTTAACGTTTTGGTTACAATGACACAGAATTACCATGGACTTCAATCTAAATTATTACCTCCTTTTTTATTTATAAGACATGATCTTTATCAATATCCAAAAGTGGAAGAAAAAAAAAAAAAAAAAAAAAAAAACATGAAATAATGCTAAGGCTGTTCTGTCTCTCTTCATGTTTCACACTGGCAAAAAAAACACAAAAAGCCTTTTTCAGGGGCTCTTAAACAAGAGTCAAACCTCTGAATCAGAATGTGGAACCCAGCAAACGGATAGCACGCCTTCAGAACAAGTAGATATAGATAGATTTATATATGTAGAGTTTTATATTCAGCTTAAAATGTTTAAAAGAGTACAGTAAACACTTCTCACACATGATAGAAACTACTCGACGTCTCAGAATCCAGAAAGTGTAGGTCAAACATTGTCCATAAAGAAATCAAACCCAAAAGCAAAAAAAAAAAAGAAAAGAAAAGAAAAAAATAACTCATAAAATAAAACATAAATAAAAAAATAAAAAAGTAGCCTGCCCACAATGTTTTCTTACAAAGTTTGAAGTAGATCGGAAAAGAGACACCTGACCACACGAACAGAATAGAAAAACAGTGGTATTGCATTTTGAAAATGCACAAAGATTCTCCTGTACAATTTGGCGTCTCTCTGCGAGTACAAACGCCTAAAGGGCTCAGTGGCGGTTTTTCTGGGTGGCTCTCGTTTTTTTTGTTTTTTTTTCGATTTGTCTTTCAGTACACATGTAGTCTTGGTTTTCGGTGAGTACATCAGTGCTGTAAACAGGCACACGCAGATTGGAAAAGGACGGAGAGATCAGTGTCCAGTTTCACCTCTCCGTCCGTCATCGCTCTCCTTTCCTCCTCCTCTGTTAGTTTCTCAGTCCTGCTGAGACAATGGGCGTCCTCCCAGTAAGGCTATCCATCTACCTGCCTGCACCCATCCATCCCCCCCACTCCGTGTCCCCCACCCTGTGTCCGACCGTCTCCAAATCCCTAAAGTGAGGTGCCTCCGGCAGTGCTCCGAGAAATTTAAGGAAGCAGGGTCGTTCCTCGTTTTGTGTGTAGTTGAGTGTGTTTTTCATTTTCAATTTGGTTGCTGGGTGAGGGGGGGCTGAGGGCAAAATGGGTTGAAAACATGATGCCTTTTTTTCTTATAGCCTTGGTCTTCTGGGAGTGATTGTGCAAAGTCACGCGGTGTCCGGTATGTCCACGCGGAAAGAGCTAGCAAACCCTTTTCCTCGCTGCAAGAAGCAGAGAAAAACACAAAGCTTGGTTAGCTGTTTGTTTATGTGTATGTGTGTGTGTGTGTGTGTGTGTGTGTGTGTGTGTATGTGTGTGCATGTGTGTGTGTGTGTGTGTGTGTGTGTGTGTGTGTGTGTGTGTGTGTGTATGTGTGTTTAGGGGCAGGGGGGTTTCAAGTTTGTCTGAGAGGAATGACAGAAAACAAAGAAGAAAGAAAAACAGCACTTAAATGGCCTCATTCACACAGAATCCGAGGGTCCATACACACACACACACACACACACAGACACACACACACACACACACACACACACACACACACATGCACAACGAGGGCTAGGAAGTGTCACATCCCTCAGCTGGGCCGCTTCAATTCACTCCTGTGAAATGGCTCATGGGTAATGTGTGTGTGTGACTATGTTTGTGAAGTGGGGTAGGGGGCTTGGTATGGAAATAGTGACAGTGGAGTGGGTGGGAGCTGGTGAATGTTGCATGGCCAATTTATTTAGGACAACAACAAAAGAGGGAGGCTCAGCAGCTCTATCAGTCTGGAGTCTAACCTCTCTTTCTCCCCTCCCCCTCCCCACTCTGCCTCCATGGTATCTAAGTTTGATGATGGTAATCACTGGGCTCTGGCTATCATCCCCCTCTCTCCCCCTCCACCCCCCCCACCTCCCCTGCACCCCACCCTGACCCGACCCCAGGCCAGGCACCGGACAAAAGCGTCTCTGTATCACTGGCTGACTTGATCAGATTAGGGAGCTTCAGCCTCTTAGCATCATCATTCTATCCCTTCCTCCACTCCTCCGACTGTTGTTCCCTATTTTGCAATTACCCCTCCCCTCCCCCACCCCTCCCCTTGGCACCCCCGCACTCATTAGCATAAGGGCCACAGTGATCTACTTTGAGAGAGGAGCGAGCGGCGGTGTTCGTGGGAAACACGGCGATATTGGGAGCCCTTCACTTGGAGTGCTGCATCACCAGCCCATAATGAACACACACACACACACACACACACACACACACACAAACACACCCACCCACACCCACACACACACACACACACACACACACACACACACACACACACAGTGTGCATCCAACTGAAGGTTGGAAAGCACAAAGGGGAGAAAAACAGAAATGATAATCATTTGAAAGTTGTTTAGTAGTAAGTTGCTTGATGCTTTGGGTACAGGAGACGTTTTTTACACCAAGTCCTCACATCTTCTGTTCACGTTTTCTTGCCTTTATTGTCAAATACCATAGCTGTCAGGTGAAAAGCTTGTACGTCCCAAACTGTTGTTTTTTCAGGAAATGGATAGAGGCTCATTTGAAATATGATATAATATATCTAATATTGAGCCATTAACCGCAGACGCAGTCAAACTGCCTTGTCACTGTTTACATAATATGTGTAAAACACACAGAGATGTGAAGGGCGACCGATAGCATTGATATACGAAAAAAATTCCAAATGTCAAAATATGGAGATGCCAGGTTTCTGCCCGACAGCGACGACATGCCTTGTCACTACTGCAATGTTGCTGTATTTTTATTACATCATAAGTGCATTGGACATGTCGTTGTGTTATTCTTATATTTCATTCGATGGTGTTAAAATATATTCTTGTCATTGCTTTACATCACTACAACTTATATACTTGTTTATTTTGTACACCTACTGTATAATTACGGATTGCTTATTCTGTATTTCCACAAGTACTGCAGGCTTACATTACTGCTATAATCAGCATAATGTTAATGTGACTATCTGTGATGCTTGGAATGTAACTATCTGTGATGCACATGCGGCATTACTGCATTTCTATAATGATGCCAGTTCATTTATTGATAATGTTGAAAAAAAATGTTCTGTTAACTAAGAGATGTCACCTTGACAATTCCCCGGTTGATTACTTACATTGAGAGGGTCAGTTTAGTCAGGATGAAGCTATACAGTTGAATAAAAACACCCAAAAGTCAATGAAAGTAGTGAGCGGAACCTTTCATTTGACTTGTGAAGAGCGTTTTCAGCCACCATCCATCCGTGTTGTTTATTTTTGGGCAATTAGGTTGAAAGAAACCCAAAATTTCAGTTATAGAATCTTTTCAAAAACGGGTCTAATTTGACCCAAAAGACAACAGGAGGGTTAACTGATCTTTATTCTATACGTGTACTTCATGCTGCTGAAACCCATCATTGCTGTAGTTCCTCATAGCAATCAATACAATCTAACAAGGGCGTAACTTTGAGTTCAAAATTGGGGGGGGGGGTTTGAGATCTCCAACTATCTAGGGAGGGACATGTCTGCATGGATGGAAAATGAGACAAAAACCTCGAAAAAAAAAAAAAAAAAGAAAAAAGAAAAAAAGAAACTCAAAAAAAGAGCCAAAAACGTTGAAAGAAGCGACAAAAGCCTCGGGGAGAAAAAAAACTCCTAAAAATTGGCATAAGTGGGTATAGAAATCTGATTAAAGAATTACAGAATATTATATATAATATGAATATTTTTTCCAGCCCCCTCACTTAGCACGTCGGGAAAAGCGACAAAAATAAAAAAAATAAAAAAAATGGTCCAAAAGAAACTCGAAAAACGCGACAGCGTGACAAAAACATTGAAAAAAATTGTCGACACAACTATTTGATAAAGGATTAAACCAAAAAAAATAAACCGCATGGCAAATGGAGAAAACATTAATCAAAGGGGGGGGGGGGAATAACGGTCGCTGCTGTTTCGAACAGTGTGCCGTGGAAGCAGCGCTATCTAGCTCTGACACTTTGATAATTCCCGCTCGCTGTGTCGGATGATGAGAGAGGGGGGGAGGGGGGCCTCTTCAGGCGCCGCGTGACAGAATTATAATTAAGCATTATCACCAAATTGCAGTGATTGAGGATGTATCTCTTTGTGGCCCTTTGAATGAGAGTTTAGAAACAGTAATTCCTGGGGAAAAGAATTTCCCTTCATCTTTCCTTTTTTTTTTCCCCTCCCCCTCCTCCTCCAAATGTTTAAAACTGGTTGTTTGATCCTGGGCTCCAGCGCAATGACGTCTACCGGATGAGAAGAGACGCTAGGTTCACTGCCTGCCTCACAAACTGCCATTTTTCATTGCTGAGCTTTGTGAGAGGGCCAGTGTCACTTATATTACAGCAGCCGTTCGTTTTCTTTTTTTTTTATAATGAGACAGAGCTTCCTTTAAGCTAACATCGCCACACATCAAAGTAACCCTATAAAACATAATTGCTTTTGGCATGTTTAATTTGGAAAGACCAACAGGCCAATCGTTGCTGGAGGCGTGTGTGTGTGTGTGTGTGCGTGTGTGTGTATGTGTGTGTGTGTGCACATGCGGGGGAGTGAATTGAAACGGCAGGTGAGGGGAGATAAGATCATCCCAGTCGGGGATAATAGAGATGCCTGAGAAAGAGGGAAGAGTTAGTTAAACACTCTGACAAGAGGGCTGGCAGGACAGGGGTCAGACCTGAAATGAATTTCACGCTTCCTTTCCTTGCCCAGCCAATCCAGGAAAGAAAATTGAATTTTGGAATCTTTATTTTGTTCACCTAATTGGATCACCAGATCAGACAGCGGGGCGGGCAACACAATACTCACTTAAATAAGCCGGGTTATAAGGCGCTTTGGAGCTAGGCACAAATGCTTCCAACTCTGTCCCCTGTGAGGAGCCCTGGTGGTGGCTGAGGTGATGGTTTTTGAGAGGGTGGAGGTGGAGGTGTTGGTGGTGGTGGTGGAGGTGTTGGTGACTGAGAGGCGTCTCTTTGCCAAAGGTGGAGAATGACTTATCGGCCGTTTGCTCGGGGCTTTCAAATACCTCTGTGTCCGGGACCGAGTCCATGCCGGGCACGTGCAGGTTGCTGCGGTAGTCCGGGCCCTGGCGCCCGTCAGAGGGCACGAAGCTCGGCATCCAGCAGCGATCCGAGTGGCCCAGCGCCTTACACTCCTCCGTGCAGTTAGAGAAAAGGTCGGCGCCTGTAGGGGAGGGAGGGAAAGGGTGAGAGAGGGAGAAGAAAAACAGCAGAGAGGTGTTTTAGTCTTTAGCATTTCTTGAACAATCAAGACAAACAGGAAACATGATACCACACACACACACACACACACACACACACACCCACACCCACACACACAGACAGATACACACGACACAATCTGACATATTTCCACAATATTTTCACGATATGTATGTACGAAACCTGCTCTTTGATTCCTCCTGTCAGGAATTTCTATT